>NC_056730.1:879617972-879837972 GCF_019279795.1 Protopterus annectens | reverse complement strand
CAATCTGGTGGTCCCCTGCCATAAACAAACTCTACAACAGAAGGAAGAAACTGTTGCAAAAGAGAGTAAAATCCCATGACTGGAGGAGCTCCCTGGTCAGCCTAAGTAAGAAGCTGAGATCCCTTATAAGATCTTCCAAAGCTAGCTATGAAAACAAAATCACCACTGATTCTAAAGGCAACCACAAATCATTCTATAGCTATGTCAAGAATCTCAATGGCAACACCCAGATCTGCTCTGAGTTACAGCACAATGGCACAAAAATTACAGAACCAACTGATGTTGCCAACATCCTGGCAGATAGGTTCAGTGCTAACTTTACCCCCCTCTCACCCCCTAAAGGCCCCATATCTATACAGGAAGAATGCAGAGTCCCTGTAATCACATCTATGCAGGTAAAAGCTGCACTCTCTAAAACCAAAAACACAGCAACCGTGGGACCAGACAACATCCCAGGCTGCGTTTTACATGAACTTCAGAATGAACTGGCTCCCCACCTAAGCATCATGTTCAATCATAGTCTCACGTTAAGCTTTGTGCCCACTGAATGGTGCACAGCAACAGTTATCCCACTCCACAAAAGGGGAGTCACCACTGATCCTGGGAACTATCGCCCTATTAGTCTGATGAGCTTGGTCTGCAAGACCATGGAATGTATCATCATGGAACTCATAAACAAAGACATTGGTAACCTCCAAACTCTGGACCTCACCCATTTCGGGTTTGTGAAAGGCAGATCATGCCTTCTGAACCTGATTGACTTATATGAGGCAGTCACCAAAGCCGTAGACGAGTGTAAGGTGGTTCACACAGCCTATCTTGACCTCGCCAAGGCTTTCAACACCATCCCCCATTCTAAAATTATAGCTAAACTCACTAAACTAGGTATAAATCCCTACATCACAAGATGAGTTGCCAACTGGCTCACTAACAGAACTCACACTGTAAAAGTTGCAGACTCCAAATGTGACTTCAAACCAGTGACAAATGGAGTACCACAGGGTTCAGTCCTGGGACCTCTCCTGTTTGGTATCTATGTCTCTGAAGTATAGGCTAACACAGAAGGCCTATGGCTAATGAAGTTCACAGATGACTGCAAACTAGGAACCATTGTCGAGTACCCAAATGATGAGGACATCCTACAGAAGGGCCTCACTGAGACAGATGCCAGGTGTCAGAGGCATGACCTCAAGCTCAATGCCAAAAAGTGCATTGTCATCCCCTTTGGTAAAAACTCTGTACTCATGAAATACAACATAAACAGCAGTCTACATAATGCTGAATGTGTGCTAAGAGACTTTGAGACCCAGGTGGACAGTAGTCTCTCATTTGATAATCACATCGCCACAGTAGTCAGGAAATCCTTCTATGTGGCACACCTCATCACAAAAGGGTTCTCATCCAGGAAAAAGGAAGTCATTGTTCCCCTCTATTCGGCACTCATTACACCTATTATAGAGTACAACATCCCTTCTGGAATGTACCTCACAAGACATCTGCAGTAGCTGGAAAGGCCACAGAAGTACTTCACAAAGAGGATTACTGGCCTCAAACAGATGCCCTACACTGACCATCTCAAAAAACTCCAGCTTTACTCTGTAGCATATCGCCTACTCCGAGGTGATATCTGCCTAACATATAAAGCTATGAAAAACCCTTGGGCCGATAGCCTAGTACCTACCTATGAATCTATGAACCCAAGGGCCTAGTAAGCCTAGCCAACAAGGTTCCCTGGCTTACGCCACCCAAGAAAGTTAATTTCCTGTGACCCTGTCAAGCAGAGTCACAGAAGTGATCCCCAGGTGTATTTCCTCATTCCCATTCACTCATCAAGATTTTTCTTGAAGAGTGCTAATGAAGAACTTTGCTTGACATAGATGGGTAGCCTGTTCCAGAGTATGGGAAGTCTCTGGGACAGTAATCTATCCTTCCAGCCTGTCCTGTTTATTGTGGTGACAAGGTTTAGGTCCCTAGAGCATGTAGCTCAGAGGGATTGGGATTTCTTTAGGTGTAGCATGTCCAACAGCTCTGGGTTTGACATAGCTTTATATGTTAGACAGAGATCACCTCTGAGTAGGCGATATGATATGGAGTAAAGCTGGAGTTTTTTGAGGTGGTCAGTGTAGGGCATTTGTTTGAGGCCAGTAATCCTCTTTGTGAGGTACTTCTGTGGCCTTTCCAGCTGCTGCAGATGTCTTGTGAGGTACATTCCAAAAGGGGCGTTGTACTCTATAATGGGTCTAATGAGTGTCGAGTAGAGGGGAACAATGACTTCTTTTTTCCTGGATGAGAACCCTTTTATGATGAGGTGTGACATGTAGAAGGACTTCCTGACTACTGTGGCGATGTGACTATCAAGGGAGAGATAGCCTAGTATCTACCTATGAACCTGTGAACCTATATACATATACAGAGCAATATATGTCTACCCATATACAGATAGAGATGCATATGCACATATACATATGGATATCTACATATATATATATATATATATATATATATATATATATATATATATATTGACCATAATAGGTATATCAGAATAGGAATCTACTTCATTTACCCTAACTTCCGATTGCCCGACACCCATTTGCCCGACCCCATTTGACCAAAATTTAATTTGACCGAAAATTAATTTGACCGACAAGTATTATTGGCAAGTAAATGGGATATACCCCTTCCCCACTGTAGTGCGACTCTGGAGTTAGAATATATAGTTAGGGGGGTGTGGGGGGCACAGCCCCCACAATGGGGGTTGTGGGTGGTGAAGCCCCCCACTTACTTTTGTTTTACTAAGCAATATTAAAGCAAAACTAAACAATATAATGTGAAATTAAGTGGGGGGCTTCGCCCCCCACACCCCCCATTATGAGGGGCTGTGCCCCCCACATCCCCCCTAACTATATATTCTAACTCCAGAGTTGCACTACAGTGGGGAAGGGGGCATATCCCATTTACTTGCCAATAATACTTGTCGTTCAAATTAAGTGTCGGTCAAATGAATTTTCAGTCAAATGAAATTTTGGTCATTTGGTGTTGGGCAAATGGGTGTCAGGCAATCAGAAGTTAGGGCAAATGAAGTAGACCCCAGAATAAATATCTATGCACATATAGTTCTAGATATTTATATATATATCCACAAAAATGGGCATATCTGTACACATAGGATGTGCATACATATATAGCTATATATACATATATCTATATATACATATATATATATATATATATATATATATATATATATATATATATATATATATATATATATATATATGTACATACGAAGAGATGTACACATGGCCATATATATGTTGCACTATACAGATGTGCATACAGACATATGTATGAGTATACATGTGTATGTACATGTAGACATTTATCGACCTATTATATGTATATATCCATATTCCTGTCATGTGTAAACCTCACGCTTGTGTATACCCTCCCAGATGTATCTCACTGTATGTATCTGCTGTGTGTACATTATGATAAAACAACATATGTGATGCAACAGTCATATTAATAACAAGTACTACTCAATTGTGGAAGTAAAGGCAATTGTTCAATACTACTCAATATGTGTAGTGACAGATATATTGGTAAAACAACAGCTGTCTTCACAGTGGTCATGGTGTAGTGGTTAAGTGTTGTGACTATAGTGTACATGGTCCTGGGTTCAAGACCTGCAAGGGCTGTTTATTTTGTTTCTGGGCAGAATGAGAGCTGTTTGATACAGAGTGGTTAAGGCAGTTTTGAGCAGCTTTAAGTGGGTTTGTGCATGGTTGCGTGAAGCTAAGATGTGCTAAATTATGGGTAAATGTACAGGCACTTACACAGTGTAGGCTTTGCTGACCAGTGTGCAAATCAGCTCAGCTGTTATATTGCAGCAATGTTGACACTTGCTAGGCATGGCTTAGGCCTGGTAACCAGTTCACACCACCCAGTCTGATAACATAGCAGGGTAATGACATCTGTAATAAGTGTATGTAATGCTATGTACAATACATGCACCTATGTGCTATCATTGCAGTAGCAAGGGGTGTGAGTGTCATGTGTGGGACACAGATGTATATGAGGCCTGTACAGCACTGTTATCCATGTGAATGTGTTACATACAGGTGTAGTAGCCCAGGGTACTTGCTGTCACACTGGCATGAAGTGCATCATGGTGGTACTATATTGACAGTGCTTACAAAAGCAAGAGCAGAGTGCTAAATGTAGTACTGACAACAGGCACACCTGTAGGCATAGCTGAACTCCGAGGTTTCCATGTTGTGTCCCTGGTGTGTGAGCTGTGTCACAGTATGTAACCCCTACTGGGTAATGATCCGACATGTGGAATGCAACTGTAGACTACCATCTGTACAGCATGTTAGTGAGGGCTTCTGACATGTAGTTATGGCATACATATTGTTGTCAAACATCTGTCAACACACTCATCCTACTGCATAGCTACTTGCCAAGCTGATGACTGTCAGTCCCTGTACAGATGTGCAGATGGCAGGTATATAGCTGGGATATGTACAGGCAACCTAACCTTGATTGACTCTGACATGTCTGCCCAGCTATGTAAGAACTGGCACATATAGGAGATGACACCCTGTATGCAGCACATGCCATGGATACCTCCACTACACTACCACAGTCAACAAAACATGCTTGGGTACAGGTCTTCATCATGGACACTAACCATGTGTTGTAATGCATGCTGCATACATGTCAACTTGATCACCTCAGTGGCAATGTGCAGGAGGCACCTGGAGGATTGGCTGATGCATGTCATTCTCACCCTGGGGGTCACCACAGTAGTTTCTTTCGATAAATTGCCTGCTGCCACTTGGCAGGTGGCAGGATACTACTGTACACACAACCCCTACACAACCCATCTCCCCTTGGACAATAGCTAGGTACACAGCTATGACCACCTACAGAGATACACCCCTGTACTGACACATGTGTACATGTGCATGACTGAGTATAGCATATACTTGGGAATTCCATGAGGGCCTTCACAACCACCATAACACCCATTGCCATAGTCAGTTGTGGCTGCTGCTGTATGAGACATTACATGTATCCTGTTAAGCTCCTCTCCATACCGGCTACACAAGCCTTGCAGTATCAGCACAACAGTGTTGTACAAATGGGTTGGTTGGCATGGGATACCCATTGTGTTCTGGCAAGTGTGTGCATGTGTGCATGTCCGTATATCTGCAGGGCACGGCATTCTGAGGCCACATACTCCTATTACAATACCCATTGCCACACAGTAGTACAGATAGTGTTGTTGCTGCCCATATGTGAGGCATGACAATGCAACACTCTACTATGCATGTGGTATGTGCATTGGATGCATATCCCTGTAGTACCACTATTGGGGTATACTTTGGGTTGTATCGCAGTCATGGCCAATGTGTGATGGTGGGTATAGCAGAGTGTCATCATGGGTTTCAGGGAGTACAATATCCACTGGGGGATGTGGGTGCTGTGTACACTGTCATTACACCAAGGTACAACCGGCATATTTCCCATGTACCATGTTATGGTTACCACTGTCACCATCAACTATACAGGTAACTGATACCACAATCCAGGCCAGGTATGCATGTGCTGTGTGCAGCCTACCTGTAACACATTGGGCACATGGTCAAGTTTGTTAGCAGCGATAGGCCCTGGTCTTTTGGATGTGTGTCTGCCTGTTATGTGCCTGTTAATGTGTATATGAAGGTATGTCAAACTATGTATTGTCCATATACACCCATTACATCCCCCATTAGCATAATGTACATGTCTGGGGGATGTTCTGCATGTAACATGTAACCTGGGACACACCTCACCCTAAATGCTGTGTGGTGCGTGCAATGTAAGCCACACACTTCAGTATCACTACATACTTAGGTAGGGGTCTAGTCTCAGTGTTGCCAAGTAACAGTGTGTATGTATCTGGATGGGTGAACATCAGGTTGCAGGGTATACACGCCTCAGCGGGTCACCTGCCCATGTGGCACAGGCAATAAATCATTATTCTAACCTGTGACATGTGTTCAACTGTACCCCAGATATGTCACAGCCATGGTGTCACCACAGTGCCATACCCCGTTGTGGAATATGACTACAGACCATCCTCATGCTGACACATGTACACCTACAACACAAATGGATAACATTATAGAGACCACAATCAACCAGTGTTACTAACAGCTATAATGCATCATTCTGGATGGCTACACTACCTGACATATATGCATTACACTTTACTCCATACAACATGTCACACTGCAGTACTGTGGTACTTTGTAGTACAGTCACCATGTGCCTCAGAACCATATTAGCCTGTCCCTGCATTGATGATATGAATGACAGGGATGTGGCACAGGTATCATCATATGCACAGGATGTGTTGTTGGTTTGCCAGAGGTCGAGGGTGGGCCATGCATTTCACACCATGTGTGTGGGTGAGGGGTGTACTGGGGTGAGCTGGGCATGGTGGTGAGGTGTGTGTAGGTATGGGATTGCTCTAGGTGTGATTGTATAGTGTGTGGGTATGCATGCACACAGTTCTGCCATGTGGCTGCCCTACACAGGTGTTTATGGACAGCTGCAGACCGTACCTGGCAGGGTGTGCAGTTCACTGCCTCTGGCCATGGACATGTGGACTGTGCCTGCCAGGGGTTCCATGAGCACATCCAGGTACAGGCCTCGATGTGCTACTCTCGCCTGCTGATGACAAATGTCTACTGGTATCAGATCCCTCCTGGGACTGGCCAGGACCATGTGCATGTGGCCTGCTGTGATCTGGACAGCACCCCCACACACACACACTGCCGGGGCTGGTACTGCCACTACGGGAGCTCCTTGGTGTCCTAACATGTCCACGTTGACTGCCAGCTGTTGGTGTTGCTGGCCTACGTCCACGTTGACTGCCAGCTGTTGGTGTTGCTGGCCTATGTACACGCAGCCATCACCGCACCCCCACCACACATTCAAGCATGGACCTACAATGGTTGATGAGGGCAATCATATCACCATGCTGTCTATCCATGAGCTCAGTATAAGCACGGATGGCACCAGACAGTTCATGGACATTGTCACTTACAGATGTGAGAGCAGCCCTCTGCAGCCTCAGGCCCTGTCTGGTGTAATGTTCTATACATGCCTGCACTGCCATGACAGCCTGAAACATGCACCTGCTGGTACCAGTATTGTCACCTCTGCCAGGGACTTGATGTCCAGCGGCCCTACCACGAGCACCCTGGGACATCTGCCTATGTGGTGCCCTGCCGGACATCCGGCTATGCCTGCTGTGACCAGACACAGTTGGCATGGTTACCACACTTTCCTGTGCACTGCCACCAAATGCCAGCTGTCCCTCCGCTATGGCCACTGGTGATGGGGTATGTATAGGCACTGAAACTGTGTGTGGAGTTGGGGTGGCTAAATGGGGGATGTCAAATGATGGTGCAGTTTCGGCCCCTGACAACCCCACCTGTGCCTCAACAGTACTATCATCATCTTTGGTGTCTGTATGGACACCAACATCAGACTGCATGCAGGAGGGACCCTGACCCACCTCACCACCTGAGGGGGAAAACAATAAATGCACTTTAAAACCTGTACAGCATTGCCTAACAGTACAGACACACACACACACACACACACACACACACACACACACACACACACACACCTCTGTAATACCTATCTGTCCATGACTTTATAGACAGTCCCACGTATATTCCCATGTGTACCCCATCCTGCATCACACTTGGTAACATACACACATTGATACCACTCATTAACATATCAGTCCTCTAAATACCTACACAAGCGATCACAACACAAGACCTGTTACTACATTACCTGCCTGACCTGTGTGTAGTGGTTTTAGATGGTCTCACTGCTGTCATTCAGTGTTCACCCTGTGTATGTCCGGACATCATGTGCATGGCCCCTATATGTGTGGGCTACTATATGCAATCCATAATATCACAAACTGGTGTGTCATGTGTATGTAATGCTCAGTACATGCCAGACATGCTGCTCAATCAGCCTATCATGTGACAACTGTAATATATGGATACACTCCTGGTGTTGACTAGTACTTCCCCAATGCATCTGTAGTGATGCATGCATGGGTTGTAGGTGACCTCTCTGCTGAATGCGATATTAAGGGTGTATCTGGTGTCTACCTTCCCTCTCAATGCCCGTTCCATGCTACAGACCATATTATACTATCAGATATCCTATGATTACACACATGACAAGTATTCCCGGTGTGAAATGTGGCAGTCCTTGTCCATGTACTGCATGATCCCAGATGGAGATACTGCTGTATGAACACCCCACAATCACACATGTGCATACACGGCCAGCCACACAAACACACACACATGCACACATGCATCCTACATGCATCAACTTCCCTCCACTTCACCAGAGTGACCCTACAGACAAACTAACTACCCACCAGGACACATACATACACATACAGGTGAGGTTGCACAGTGATAGTGCACACAGTCCTCCTATTACCCATCTGTCAACATGCATATCATATGGTACCCAACAGCATGCAGTGCAGCTATAGTCAATCCATGCTAGCAACAGTATACATGTGTGTGATGCATGTGCTGTGTCACTAGGTGAAGCCCCTTCCCCTGGATACCACTGCACCCATGTACACAGTATTTTTGTGCACCTGTTCTACACCCTGCCATGTACTGTGCACCTCACATCACAGGTTTACAGCCCATTGCTGAATGTGTACTACTGTGTTGGTTATGTCAGCTTTAATGCTCACAGCCCCTATGTTTTCCAGCAACACATACCTGGGATGATATGTGGACAGAAGTCATTGTGAATGCCTGGTGTCTGATTCAGAGCTCTCAACATCAGTGGACCATGTATGACCAATCCAATGCTCTTGCACTGGCAACTATCAGAGCATACCATGGCTATGGGGGGTGTACACACCCTTATTGATATGACGCACCCATCCTTGACCTGCCATGGGACCACATCACCACATATCTTAACAGTACATGAGCCCAATATGTGACATATGTCCTGTATTTTCACATGCAGTATCTACCAGTGTGGGCCATCTGCATTTGACAATGTATGTTCAGTCTGCTCTACACATGTCCCCCTAATCTGCATGATTGCAAGGTCTACTCATGTGCACATCCCTTGGTGTTCACACATTGCCATCACTATTGCTGTGGGGGTAGGGTTACAGTTGCCACAGGTCCTGAACCTGACTATGTGCAGATACAGCCATTCTTAGCATCCTTAGGATCCATGCTGCAGTGCACTGGTGTGTCATGCTGACACTCCTCCTCCTTCAGCCTTTTTGCAGATGCATGACAAGTAAGCCCTACACATGAGTGTCACTTTGCAGTGTCCCATACACTGAACAACTCATGTTATAGCCTAGTCCCAGCTGATAATGTGGACCATTGTAATGCCTTATGCCATAGTGTATGTCTGCAGCAGTTGCCATTGTCCTACAGGTATATACACTGGTGTTGAACTGTATATGGGTGTTGTTCCATACATGTCCCTACTGTAGGCCATGTCTCACACCATTCTGTTACTCCCTGTGGATACATTCTGCAATGACAGGATGTTAGTTATCATGCAGGTGTCTGACAGACCCCTCCAATACCCCTTCATGGTCACCCCTGTGATGCTGTGCATTTCACAGCAACATTACGTGCACATGAACATGCATTCTGGGTAGGTGTGTTAGATGTGTGCATGGAATATACCATTGCCATTACATGCCCGGTGTATTGGCAAGCATCTGCATAAACCATACTCACCAGCTACAGGCTGCTGCCTTGGTGGTATCCCAGAGAGACCTACATAAGAGGGTGAGAGATGCAAAGTCAATGGACGCACCTGTGGCATTACTACAGGGGGGGTGCAGTATTACAATACATCAACAGTACAGTTCCACAATATTACCACATATGGACATCTGTTTATCACTACTATGCAGCAACAAAATATATCTATGACATGTCAGATATGCATGATCTACCTGTACCGATGCGGATGTATATGCAACGGTGATCTACAGATGTGCCCTGTGGCCTTATCTGCATGCTCCTCGGCCGGTGTTTGGGTGGTACCCACCTCCACAAAGGTGTCCGGCGGTTGGTGGCTGGCCGGACAGGCAGGTGCCACGAGGCTGGCCAGGAGGTCCTCCACATGTGTCAGGGGAGATGGATGGCATCGTCCCCCCTGTGGCGAGGTGATCCCTCTAGACTGCAGCAGCATGCTGACAGGCATTGCGAAGCAGGTCAGAACAATGATGCTGGACCTGTTCATAACTGCGGTTGTGCAGTCTGACATTGACCCTGTGGACTAGGTCATTCCACAGGGTGATCTGCTCCTGGTGATCATGGGCGGCCTGGCCAAACAGGATTGCATAGTGCTGTATTAGTTCATTCAGCAGGATTTCATTCTCAGCTGCTGTGTAGGCTGGCAGCCTTCCATGAGACATTGGGCCTGAAAGACATAAAGATGGAAACAGGTGTGAGCAAGTCATGCAGCAAGGTTACCACAGTTCTTAATACACATTACTGTCACCCCTCCCACCATATCAGTGACAATAAACTGTACACACAACTCAATAGGTATAGCTACAGCATACCTACCAGTGGGGCAAATATTGCACTGTACCATGCTTTGTGCAATATATTTGTAGCCATGTTTCCTCTGTGGACACTACCATTGCTGGCCTGTTACAGACTATTCACCTGCATGCCATTGTCAGGGCCACAATGGTTCCATTTCTGCCTGTGGTATGCTTGCTATGTGTTTGCTGCACATCTGACATTCTGTGTTATTGCGGTTATCTATGCATGCTGTTGGACATGTTCTGGGATTGTGTAGACTATTACTACTGACATATGTTATATAACAGTAACACAATAGCATGTCTATGTACTATTGTCCAGCAGAACCACCTCTCCAAACTCATCTGCCCATGTCACCAGGCCACATGACCCACCCTGGGGCCTCCTCATATACTGGTCCAGCAATACCGTCAGGTGGAACCAACTCAGGGGATGTTGCCCTTCCCTGGGGGCACACACAGACATGTTTCTGTCCCCTGAGGTTAGGTCCAGGGTCTGTTCCATACCTCCTACTACATCACCTTGAGGCACCCAGTACACATTCACAGGGCCCACATGCTCCTCCTGCTCAGCCTCCAGGCCAGGCACCTTCTGGACATTGACTGCTGCTGTGAGTAGCAATGGGTAGGAGGCTTGTTTCCATTGTGTCCATATTGGGGCCCATGGGGCGTCCACATCACAGACCACACACACCATCCAGGGTGTTTACCCACCATGTGTCACATACCACCACTGTAGGCTGTCCTCTATATCTACCAACCCTGACCACCTCCACAACTATACCTGCCATACTTCCCCATATTCCCATTCCAGACTTCACAGACAAGGGCAATGTGGTCCCAACAAGGGGTTCACATGTGACATACCTGTCCATGTTGCACACACTGACAGCTGTAGATATCTGTGTGTATTTCTATGTGTGCTGTTTCCTCACACATAGCATGCAGCACTGTGGTAGTAATATAGGGGACATGTATTTGCATACATATATGTTTGTGTGTGTGTTTGTATATATGTAGACATGTGCATATAGGTATATATCCATATATGTGTAGATATATGTGATGTTATATATATGTGCTCATATATATGTCTACACATAGGTATCTGTATATTTGTGGACATATATATATATATATATATATATATATATATATATATATATATATATATATATATATATATATATATATATATATAGATATAGATATAGATATATATATGTACACTTATGCATACCTATATGTGGGGTACATTCAGACATCAGGTCCACAATCTCACAACACCTTCCTGCACAGCTGCACTGTTCTGCCTTGCTATAACACAGCTAGGTGCCACATATGGACACAGCTTGACATTAGGGGGGTATATGTAGGGCCAGATTGCAGGTAACCCTATTACACACCTATGACATTCCTGCATGCTACAATACAGATTAACTTGAGCATCCTGCAAGAAGTGGGCTGTGGAACCCACGTGTCCATCATAATGGCATTACTTCCACCACCAGCTATTGGCCACATAATATACATACTTCCCATTACACAACACACACTATGATGGCTTACATCTTATCAGTCAGTTCTGCTCTGCACGGTTGACGGGTATGGCCCACTACCCACAGTGATGGACTCTATTGTCCTTAGCAGTTGTTAAGTTGAACATCATTACAACAACAACACCAGAAGGCACATATAAATCATTTCACATCATATATCCCATTATTATGGACCAAGTACTACAGTCAATTACATACATGTATACTTCACATGCCTGTTCTGGGAATGCAGACTCTTCTGGATGTTTTTTTTTTCTATGCCTTATATGCACTCTCTCTCTCTCTCTTTGTCTCTCTCTCTCTCTCTGTCTCTCTCAGTTTCTCTCCAGAAAATGGAATGAGCTGTGGTGCATAGATTGTAGCATGGAATTTGTAGTTGATGCACATGATCAGGTGATGGACTCTGCACCAGTCAGTTTCCACCACTTGCTACCTGTATGCAGCATGCTGTGTAGTACTTCCAATTACCACTGTCATGGCAACCAACTACTATAAATCCCTACATCATGTGGGTGTGGTCCCTTTACCTTTCCTGTATGATGGACATCCTTCATGTGTGTGGGCATCAGTGTTACAGACAGCAGGTAGCAATACCTATTACAGGAGAACCTGCACACTCAGGTCAGCTACATACTTGTAGGAGGTTCCAGAACTAAAGACAGAGCATGAGTAGTGTTGTTGTATGCATTGTATAGCAGTGGTGTTACAGGGTTTGTGTGTACATACTAGTTTAACTTGGAATGCAGTCTGTCTGCTTAGCTCTCAACTGTGGGCCTATCCTCTTGATGGCCAGAGGTGTGCCTGTTATGTTTTGTCTGTCCACCGCACAGGTCTTGTGTCAGATATATCACTGGCAGTGTGTGTGTTGAGTGTTATCAGTACATGGCTACATCCATTTCTGTTTCTAACTTCATATTCCTGACTAAGGGCATGTTGTAGACTATCCTGTAACACCAGCAACTTGCTTAGTGTATGACAACAGTTTTACACATATTGGCCTGTGTTCCAGCCTCTGTCCTCCACCTACATACCAGGCTTTGTACATATGACATGCTGTCATGGGTTCTTATGTAGTGAGCTGTGAGTATGTCATGCTGCCATTCCTGCCATCAGTCCACTGCTGTTGTGTCTCCCACACATACTGTGGGGTTGGGGCCATATATGTGTGGGCTTCACCTACACAATACATGTGTGCCCTTATGCACTCCAGAAGCCAGTGTATGTAACAGTGGTATATGGCCCTGTATTATTGAGTCTGGTGGAGGATGCACCATAACAAACCTAGGCTGTTACAATATGTAGGGGTATCAGGGGTAAGCTGCCTTAAGGTATCTGGCTGTACATTACCCTACAATTCACCTTGGGTAAATGCAGGCCTACTGCCTCCTGCCATACAGACTGTTCTGTTTGTCAGTGTGATTGTGATGGTGTCAGTTATGCCTTGTTATGTAACAGATACATCCCATTGTGTCAACTGAGGTCTTTACCCCTAGGGATTGTGCGCAGAGTGTAGATAGAGGCTGCTGGACTATACATCTGCATTATGTACTGTTGACTGACTGGTATCCTGTGGCCCAGTCTGTCTTTGCTATTGTACTACTTGAAGGCCTCGGCCTGGACAGCAACATATGTAAACCTTTCCAGACTACTGTATTAATATAACTGTTTCATAGTTGCATTACTCTGTTTATATGTATGTCAGTGTCTAAACAGTTATATGACATGGCATATACAACTGTAATAGTAAACAAATAAAGCTTACCTATGCATGCAAACCTGTTTGTGGTATTATATCCTTTGACCTCTCTGTGGGTATATGTTGCAGGCAACAATTGTCATTTGTATGGGTGGCTCATAAAGTGTCCAGTTGGTAAGGTTGTAACTGTAGGCATACTGGCTGTTCCGCATTGTGTGCACCTTCTACATATGTATCTTCCTATACATATCTCTGTGTGTGTATGTGTAGTTACATATATATATATATATATATATATATATATATATATATATATATATATATATATATATATATATATATATATATATATATATATAGATATAGATATATATATATATATATATATATATATATATATATATATATATATATATATATATATATATATATATATATATATATATATATATATATATATATATATATATATATATATGTATATATATATAGATAGATATCCTAGGGATGTTGAGGGCTTCCACATTATACATTCCCTATGGTAGCCACACTGTACTGCATGATATGTTATTGATACCAGCCTGATATCATACAGGTGGGATGGAGTATTGTTAACATCTTGTGCCCATGTTGTGTCACATCCTGGTTATGGGATCTGCAACAGTTGGTAGTGTATTGCAGGGCAGACGTGTTTGGCTGTGAGGGGGTGGATACCTATACATACAAGATGTATGTCGCATAGGCCCCCTCAACCCCATTAATAGTGCATGTGGACATACATGTTTTTATGTTCCCATTTTTATCTACAGATGTATGTCTGTATATACCTATATATATATATATATATATATATATATATATATATATATATATGTATATATATATATATATATATATATATATATATATATATATATATATATATATATATACACACATAGACATATAGAGGTAGACATATATATCTATAGACATAGGCATATGTATGAATATATATATATATATATATATATATATATATATATATATATATATATATATATATATATATATATATATAGATATGTATATATCTATTTAGATATAAATATATATATACACACACACACATACATCTACATGTTTAAATACATTTCCTGTACTGTTGAATGACTGGTTTGGATGATATGTTTTTGAAAACATCAGATTCATGTGTATCTGACATGGCTTAGTGGTAAATCACTTTGGCTATGGTGTGCAGGGTCCTGGGTTTGAGCCTTGCAGAGGCTGTTTATTTTGTTGCTGGGCAGAACACGGTCTGTTGGATACAGAGTGGTTAAGGCACTTTTAAGCAGTTGTAAGTGGGTTTGCATGGGTTTGCACAGAAGTAAGCACTGCTAACTTCTGGTTACAGTTTCTTATACTCAGTCAGCTTCTAAATTGCTTAACCTGTGTAGGCATTGCTTACCCACATGCAAACGGGCTGAAACCAGCTTACTGCTGCTTAAAAGTGCTTACTCCCACTTACCCTTGTGCTAATTTTTTTAAAAGAAAAGAAAAAAGGGTTGATAGGAAAGTGGTGAAAAAGGGGCACAAAGAGGGAAAGACATTGGGAAAAATAGCTAGGGATGTGCAGGAGGGTGTAGGGAAGGTCTATAGCTGCCAATTTCTTGTACAGGAACAGTTGTGCATATACACTGAATTTGGAGGTAGGTTTGGACACTCAAACCCCTGAGAGAGGGGTCGGGACAACAATAATATGTTGTGATGCCAATTAGACCAGATTATATGTGTCCAGTGGACACGTGTGTGAAATGGACAGCTATGTATGGGGCGATATTTTTTAAATTTTTTTTGGAACAGATTGCCCTTTTTTTTTCAGGTGAGAGTGGGATGTTGGGGAGGGATAGTAGGTATATTTGGGGAGGTAGGTTGGGTAGGTTAACAGACAAGACAAACAAGATGCATACAAGGGCAGTATATGACACATGTGGGGGGTAAACACCTTGATGGGGAGGGGTGTTGGGAAATCGGAAGCCCATGAACCCCCTAGTGGAAACAGTGTGACTGAGATCCCCACCCATGGGCAGTCACCACTATACCTTCACAGCCCCGAAGGTTGCTGCTCTGGGGCTGAGTCGAAGAGCCAGGCCAACTCTCTAGTTGTAACATGCAGCCCTCAAGCTGCTGATCGAGCTCTTTATGCACCATGACCCGGACCTGGCGACGGGTGACAGCTTCCTGTCCGGGCCAACTCCCGAGGGGGGGAGCCCCATCCCCTGAGGCGGTTCCACCCAAAGGTGGTGCAGGACCAATGGACGAGGAGGTCCCGGGTTGGGCCCCACATGTGCTGGTGCTCAGTACCATGGCCAGCTGAGGTGGGACAGGTGGGTCTGCTGGGACCCGCATTCCTATATGTGCTATGGTGTTTATGGTATATTAACATATGTGGGTTAGTAATAGTCAACACATTCCAGGGTTAGGTATAACAGCATGCATCGATATTCCCATTAACACAGACACCAGATACGGAACAGTTGCATAACAAACGGAACACATGCATATATGGGACCACAGTGGTAATACCAATGGCATGCAGGTACATTAATGGCACCAGGCTACCAATGTTGGAGTATTTCAACTTAGCACATGCATAGAAACAGATTTAAATAATTATTAACCAATAGGACATATGTCCCAACATAACAGTGAAGTCATCACATACTCATTGAGATGGGTATTTAGTTTATTGTTGGAGATATGGTAAGGGGGGAGAGAACAATATCAACTAACAACTAGTATATTCCTGTAGTTCTCATTACTTTCCTATTCAGTGCTGTTATCTGTACCTTACAAGTTCATAGGTTCATAGGTAGGTACTAGGCTATTGTCCCTAGGGCCTATATAAGCCTAGCCAAAAAAGTACCCTGGCTTTTGCCACCCAAGAAAATTATCTTCCTGTGCCCCTGTTGAGCAGAGCCACATAGGTGATCTCCATAGTGAATTTCCTATTTCCCATCCAATCATCAAGATTTTTCTTGAAGAGTGCTAATGAGGAGTTTTGTTTGATATAGATAGGTATTTTGTTCCAAAGTATGGGAAGTCTCTGGAAAAAGAATCTATCCCTCCAGCATGTTCTGTTTATTGTAGTGACAAGGTTTAAGTCCCTAGAGCATGTAGCTTGGAGGTATTGGGATTTCTTTAAGTGGAGCATGTCCAACAACTCTGGGTTTGACATAGCTTTGGATGTTAGGCAGAGATCGCCTCTGAGCAGGCGATATGCGATGGAGTAAAGCTTGAGTTTTTTGAGACGGTCTGCATAGAGCATCTGTTTGAGGCTGGTAATCTTCTTTGTGAGGTATTTCTGCGGCCTATCCAGTTGTTGTAGATGTCTTGTGAAGTACATACCAAAAGGAGTGTTGTACTCTATAATGGGTCTAATGAGTGATGAGTAGAGGGGAACAATGACCTCTTTTTTCCTGGATGAGAAACCTTTTGTGATGAGGCGTGCCATGTAGAAGGATTTCCTGACTGCTGTGGTGATGTGATTATCAAAGGAGAGACTACTGTCCACTTGTGTCCCAAGGTCTCTTATCACACTTTCGGTGTTAAGTAGACTACCACCTATGTGGTAGCTCATGGGTACAGAGTTTTTACCAAAGGGGAAGACAATGCACTTTTTGGCACTGAGCTTGAGGCCATGACTCTGACACCAGGTATCTGTCTCCATGAGACCCTTTTGTAGGATGTCCACATCATTAGGCTCCTAGTTTGCAGTCATCTGTGAACTTCATCAGCCAAAGGCCTTCTGTGTTAGCCTGTACTTCAGAAAAATAGATACCAAACAGGAGAGGACCAGGACTGAACCCTGTGGTACTCCACTTGTCACTGGTCTGAAGTCGGCATTGGAGTCTGCTACTTTTACAGTGTGGGTTCTGTCAGTGAGCCAGTTGGCAACCCATCTTGTGACATAGGGATTTATACCTAGTTTAGTGAGTTTATCTATAATTCCAGAGTCGGGGATAGTGTCAAAATCCTTGGCAAGATCTAGCTAGACTGTGAACCACCTTACCCTCGTCTACGGCATTGGTGACTGCTTCAAAGAAGTCTATCAGGTTTAGGAGACATGATATGATCTGCCTTTTACAAACCCAAACTGGGTGGGGTCCAGAGTTTGGAAATTACCAATGTCTTTGTGTATAAGATCCATGATGATACGTTCCATGGCTTTGCAGACCAGGCTTGTTAGGCTAATGGGGTGGTAGATCCCAGGGTCCGTGGTGGCTCCCCCTTTGTGGAGTGGGATAACTGTCACTGTGTGCCATTCAGTGGGCACAAAGCCTGAGTTGAGGCATATTTTTGAATGTGGTGCTTAGGTGGGGTGCCAGTTCATTCTGCAGTTCATGTAGAATGCAGCCTGGGATGTTGTCAGGTCCCATGGATGCTGCATTCTTTGCTTTGGAGAGTGTGGTTTTACCTGTGCAGCCATGATTACAAGAACTTTGCATTCTTCTGGTATAGAGATGGGCCCTTTAGGGGGTGGGAGGGGGGGGGGTAAAGTTAGCACTGAACCTATCTGCCAGGATGTTGGCAATATCAGTTGGTTCTGTATATTTAGTGCCATTGTGCTGTAACTCAGAGCAGATCTGAGTGTTGTCATTCAGATTCTTGACATAGCTATAGAATGCTTTGTGGCTGTCTTTAGAATCAGTGGTGATTTTGTTTTCATAACTAGCTTTGAAGGATTTTATGAGGGATCTCAGCTTCTTACTGAGGCTGACCAGGGAGTTCCTCCAATCATGGGATTTTACTCTTTTTTGCAACAATTTCTTTCTTCTGCTGTAGAGTTTGTTTATGGCAGGGGATCACCAGATTGGCTTCCTTTTTTTGCATCTTGGTTCTGTTAGGGATAGCATGATCCAAACACTTGTGTAAGTGCTTATAAAGTGCATTTGTGTAGGATTCAGCAGTCGTACCTTTATTGTCTGTCTGCATGGGTGTCATGAAGTTTCCCACTACTATCTTAAGAAGCGTGAAGTTGGCTTTAGAAAAATCTTTTATGGTGGTTTCCCTAATGGGGGGTGGGGATGTGGATGTCTAGGGTGATTAGGTTGTGGTCAGATCTGACCAACGAGGAATTGACCTCTGGTGTGGAACACCGGTCAGCCATGTTGGTAATGACCAGATCTAGGATATTGCTGCCTCTGGTGGGGGTGTGGATAAGTTGATCCAAGGCATTGGAATTTATGAATTCCAGAAAACGTTGAGCAAAAGAGTTGGTACATGAGTAGTTTTCCCAGTTAATGGTGGGGTAGTTGAAATCACCCATTATTAGGGTGTTGGGTTGTACCCTAATATTTTCCAGTGTATCAAAAAATGAGGAGTGGGAATCCTGGGGCATGGTGGGGGATCTGTCGCAAGTTACAGTTTGGATTGCTGTCTTGCCTAGAGTTAATTGCACTTGGATAATCTCGGATGCATTATGCTGAGCAACTAGCCTGGAGGTGTGGATATCCTTAATGAATATGGACATGCCTCCGCCTTCAGTGTTTAGGTCCAGGTTAGGTGGCCAAAAAGTGTGGTATGAATTATAGCCTGGTAATGCAGGGTTGACCTCTGGAGCTTTGAACCAGGTCACTGTCACTGCACAGATGTCAATGTTCTCCATTTTAAGGAGTGCCTTGAGTGAATGCATTTTGAAGTTTAGACTTTTAGCATTGAGTAGCATTACCCTCAGATTTTGCTTGCTTGTACCTGTTAAGGTGGTGAATTTGTCATTTGAACCTTGCCTAAAAAAGGCACTATAGGGGTGGCAAGAGCCTTGGCCAGTATCCGGAATCCCAAGGGCAACAGGTGCAGGCCATCTCTGGAAAAGCATCGTGGTCAACTGTTTCCTGTCTTCTGGAGTTCCATTGAGGTGTGGATAACTGTTTTCTAAGCATCATGGTCTGTCGATCATGTCATCCCAGGCAGACAGATACTGGATCCCCTTAGAATGACACCATAAGCTTAGCCAATTGTTAAAGTTAATCATTTTGTCCTTGCACTGTGATATCATTCTGGGTGATGGCAGGATGCTACTCAGGGCTAGGGTCATACCTGCTTGGGGTACAAGATCAGAGAGCTCCTCCATGTCTCTTTTCATGTAGTCCAGGGAGGTACATCTCAGGTCATTCACACCAACATGGACAATGACAGAGTCATATTTGTACTTGTTGTGGAGTGACCTGAGTACATACGTTATGTGGCGGATCCTTGCACCTGACAGGCAGCTGACAGTAACTTTCTCCTTCTTTAGCCTGGTGAGTGGAACACCAGTATGCCTGACTATAGAGTCACCTATGACTTGAATATTGGATACGTTGTTATGCCTTATGGGCTGTGGTTGAGTGGCACACTGAGTTTGTGGACTATGTGTCATTTGGGTTGTGTTGGGGGGTGGAGGTTGCTTGCGTTTCTGCTTTGAAGATCTCTGTTGTTTGAGCAGATTTTTATTGAGAGCCTCTGTGAATGTAGGTGTGTGTTTCATGTTTCTATGTGTGTGTTTTGGTGCTGTAGGTTTTGAGGGACTATGTGATGAGTGTGGTGTGGTGCAAGTGTTTACCTTCTCCTCTTGACTGTCTAGTCCATTCTTGGGTGAAGAGAGCTTTGCTTCCAGTTTGGCTATATAAGTGCATCTCTCACAGGTTGTAGTGTTGAGTGGTAGGAGGAGAGGGTTGCCTGTGTACATGAGGCAATTGCTGCATTGCCCCAAGATGCCCAGATTCATCAGATAGACAGGAGAAAACACTGGGAGATGACCCTTAGACATGCCTTGGTTGGTGATTATTTATTAAGTACTAAAAACTGTTTTCCTCTAGACAAGTGAGGAAAGTTGAGTGCTGTAGCAATTTGTAGCTGATTTAGTGCTTACAAAGAGTTCTGAACAAGTGCTGAGCTCAAAGAAACATATTTTAGTGCTAAAACTAAAAAAACTGGCTAGTTCTAAGGGAAAATTTGAAGAGAAGACTTTATGGCGCCAGGAATAGTTTAACCCTAACTAAGCTGTGATGCATAAAGTGTATGTATATATATATATATATATATATATATATATATATATATATATATATATATATATATATATATATATATATATATTTATTATTTTTTTTAATAGGACAGTAGCAAATGAGCAAACCTTTTTAAACAAATTAACAAATTAACCAATAAAAAGCTAATAACTGAGCCCCGTTCCAGCAGTCTTCAATCAGACAAGTTCTAACTGCACACTCCTGCTACTAGGTTGCAGGGGAACCTTCTCCAAAAAAAGATGGTGTGGATTAGTGCTCAAGTTATATAAAGCTAGATTCAGCAGGTTTGAACTTAGTCTATGCTACAGCAAACAAGGCGTACCAATTTCAAAAAGAAACAGTTCAAATAAGCAGGCACAATAAGCCTTTAACCAGAAACTCCCAGCTCAGAACGGCAAAATCTACCCTCTATTCCCACAAAAGTGCAGACCACACCTTCTTAATGTAAAATAACTGGCCCAAAGCCCAAGTGCTTAAACCAGAACTAATACACTTTTAGAACAACAGACACTAAGCCTTCAATCAGCAACTCCCAACTTAGAAGGATTTAAGCTAAATGTCCTGCCACGACAATGCAGACCACAAACCTTCTTAATGTAAAACAACTGGTCTGAAGCCCAAGTGCTTCAACCAAAGGCTTAGAATAACAATTACAATTTAATCAGGCTACTAACAAGCAGTAATAAATGCAGCAGAATAAATGCAATTAAGTACTTTTAAGAACAAGCAGCAAAAGCAAAATAAAGTAATAAAGAAGGAAGAAACACAAATACAGTAAAAGCAGATGAATAAAGTGCATTTTTTATATAACAATAGAAAACGAGTAAACAGATTTAAACAAATTACCCAGTTAACCAGTAAAAAAGCTCAAAACTGAGCCCTGTTCCAGCAGTCTTCAATCAGACAAGTTCTAACTGCACACTCCTGCCACTAGGGTTCAGGGAACCTTCTCCAAAATAGATGGCCTGGATTAGTGCTCAAGTTATACAAACAAAACTAGATTCATGATGCTTGAATCTAGTCTATGCTACAGCAATCAAGGAGCACCAATTTCAGAAAGAAACAGTTCAAATAGGCAGACACAATAAGCCTTTAACCAGAAATTCCCAGCTCAGAAGGGCAGAATTTATCCTCTCCTCCCACAAGAGTGCAGACCTCAAACCTTCTTAATGAAAAATGACTGGCCTGAAGCCCAAGTGCTTTAACTAGAACTAATACACTTTTAGAATAAAAGACACTGAGCCTTCAATCAGCAACTCCCAACATAAAAGGATATAAGCTACCTGTCCTGCCACAACAGTGCAGACCACAAACCTTCTTAATGTAAAACAACTGGTCTGGTGCCCAAGTGCTTAAACCAAAAGGCTTAGAGTAACAGTTACAATTTAATCAGGCTATTACCAAGCAGTAATAAATAGAGCAGAATAAATACAACTGAGTACTTTTAAGAAGAGGCAAAAGCAAAATAAAGTGCATTTTTTAGTAAAGTGCAAGAAGCAAGGAAGAAGGAGCAGAAGAAAAATTCAAGGTTAAGAACCTAAGTGGGTTGGCCTTCTCAAATGTTCTCTCTCTGTATTAAGTAGAGTGAACATCAGACTGGGAGGGGAGTCCCAGATCAAATTTACAGTAGGGGCAGGCAACTGCAAAGCCACCAACTATAACACCACCACAACAATAGGCTGGGGGGGAACAGTTCCAGGACAGATGAGAAACAGTAAACAATGCCAGAAAATATATAAAATAATTCAGTCAGGCAAAATTAAAACAATGCAGAACTCTGAAAGGTTAAAATGCCAAGAAATATACTTATCAATCAGCAATATATTTCCAGATTGCTTGAGGATCACACTGCAGACAGAACAACAGGAGTTTCCAACAGTGTATGCAGGAATTTGCAAACAGAAACTATTATTAAATCAGCAAGCCTTGAAGCAATCAGATAACACAAAAGCTGTTAGTCCAGTTTTATAAACTTCACAACAGTAATATGGGGTATTACTACACTACCCGATTGCCTTAGTTTGGACAGTGATATGGCTGTCATTATCTTTATACATTAACTGGTTTTACCTTCAGTGTACACCTCTTACCTGGTATACCTGTGGAGGAAATGTTCGTTAACACTAACTGTTTCTACACATATTCCCCGATTCCAGGTTGATGTTGTACACATACCTGTCCATCTCTTTCTGCACAGATTCTGGCCATGTCTTGACCACATGCAGGTGAACTGGGACATATCTAGACTATTGCCCTCTTCAACCTTTAGTGACTTACAACACTCTTATACAGGATTTCCTACACAGTTATATTATGTAGCACAGTGTGGGTGACAGTGATTAGTGATACCTTATTATTCAGAGCAACTGCAACACTCACAGTTCTATGCAATACCAGAGTAAACAGTACCAGTACAGGATATCAAGCTTTTATTTCTCGGCATAGTGTTCGTATCCGATGTACCTGTGGGAACAATGTTTGTTAACACTACCTGAATGTTGCCACACAAAGTACCAGATTTCACATTAGTATTATGGACATATATCTCACTCTGTTACTGTACACACTCTGGTCACAGCTTGACAACATGGGGGTGTAGATAGGACATACCTGGCTTATTACTCTCATAACAGTTTTGGGAGTTGCTACAGTAACAGGTTTGTTCTCATAGATGTGTGGCAATCAGTTGTATTCCCTGTTTGCTATCTAAACATCTGGGATCATCCTACTGACTTCCCAGGGAACAGGGAGACAGGCAGCAGATACGGGCCCATATACTGGACATTCTGGTCTTATCTGTACAGTTGTGGGGTATGATTCTGTATGCAGCCTATTTCTACTCCCAGGATTCAGACCATGGCTGTGTCTGCTAAAACTAAAACACTGTCCATCACAGTTGTGTGTGTTATATAAATATTGCTGTATATCTCCTATCTGCTTTCTGTCTTATAATTCTCCTGTGGTTTTACATTCTGACCTTGTATTACAACACACTTATACAGGAATTCCTAGATAGTTATATTATGTAGAACAGTGTGGGTGACAGTGATGAGAAATACCTTATTATTCAGAGCAGCTGCATCAGTCACAATGCCATACAATACCAAAGTAAACAGTACCAGTAAAGGGTATCATTTTTTATTTCTGGGTGCAGTGTTCGTATCTGACAGATCTGTGGGAGCAATGTTTGTTAGCACTACTTGAATGTTGCCACACACAGTACCAGATTCCACATTACTATTATGCACATACATCTCACTCTGTTACTGTACACACTCTGATCACAGCTTGAAAACATGGGGGTGTAAATGGAACATACGTGGCTTATTACTCTCATAAGATTTTGGAGAGTTGCTAGTGTGCCAACTTTGTTCTCAAAGATGTGTGTCAATCAGTTGTATTTCCTGTTTGCTGCCTATATGTCTGGGATCATCCCACTGATTTCTCAAGGGGACAGCGTGACAGGCAGCAGATATGGGCCAATTTACTGGACATTCTGGACATATCTGTACAGTTGTGGGGTATGATTCTGTATGCAGACTACTATGACTCCCAGGATTCGAACCATGGCTGTGCGTGCTAAAAATACAACAGTTCATGTCTGAGTTGCATGTGCTATTTGGATTTTGTTATCTGCCTTTTCACTGTTTTCTGTCTATGTATCTCTCAGTTGTATTAAATGACCTCTGGGAATTACACCAGTCATATACAGACATTCCTACACATGTTATTTATGTTGCACAGTGTAGGTAACAGTGCTTAATACAACAGTACTATTAAGTGATTGCAAATCTACATTACCATATGATACCTGGGTATATACATGCAGTCCAGCAGTTAGACCTTTACTGCCAGGCTATTATGCTTTTATTTACATACAAACTATATGAGACTCTTTCTGCCATATTCTCCGGTGTATGCAGTACTTGCGTTAAACAATACAGGTTTTATAGTGGCAATGTCCTTACTAATACTTTTAGATTTATTTCCTATGACAGTACATGCAAGAGTATTACTAACCTGCCTCGTGTCGCAACCTCTCCATGCGACAGCCATGGGCCTCCTGGTTCGCGGCCCGCTCACGTGCCACTGTGAAGGACATAAGAGGAATATTTAGCCATACCTATCCATAATATACATGAGCTGTCAATTATTACACACATAGTGGAGTGATACTTACACACAGCTGGGACAGCCCCTGCCGTCCTAGCCTCTTGGATCTACTGTTCCAAGAGATCCCCCTTATGCTACTTCAGGTCGGCATAGTGATGCCTGACCTGCTCACCAGTTCGGGGTATGCCAGTGGCACTGGTGATGTCACTGGTGAGATGGTCCCAGGCTTCCGCCTTATATTGCAAACCCTGGTACTGGCCCTATAACAGTCTCTGCTCATGGTCTTTGACAAAGAGTCCTGCCATGACTCTGGACTCCTGGATGCCCCAGTGCTGCACCCAGAAGCACACTCCTTCTCCCCTTTCTGTCATGGTGCCAGCAAGGGGAAGCTATAACCAGTTATGAGATGTATTCCCACCTGTTGGGTTTAAGTAGGGCTGAAGTCTCACACTTTGCCATGATTGGCCGGTTTTGAAAAGTCTAAGCTATAGGAAAACCTGCTTACCTAAGGTTGGCATTGTTTAAAGGAGTATACCACTGGGCACATTGAGTTAGCTGGCCTACACATTGCTTAAATTTGACTTTGCATTATATTTGCTTTTTGGCATTGATTTATTATTCATTACATCTTATATATATGTCTAGTATCCATGATTCATGTGTGTGTACACTGTATGGGGTCCTTGTGTTTAGTAGGGGACTTCAACAGTCTATTACATTTATACCTCACATCTGGGCATACTTCAGTAATCCAGTTCACATATGTCTGTTATGTAGTAGGTTATAGAACATATGACTGTATACTGATTCCTTTCACATGTTCAGTTTGGGTTTACTATAGTGAGGATTTGTTTGGTGATACCTCACTCTTATGTACTGTTGTGATGGCTTGGTGGTTAAACTGTGACTATAGGGTCCTGGGTTCAAGACCTGCAAGGCTGTTCATTTTGTTGCTGGGCAGTACAGTGGCTGTTGCATACAGAGTGATTAAGGCACTTTTAAGCACTTGTAAGCAGATTTGAGTGGGTTTGCATGAGGGTAAGCAATGCTAACCTCTGGTTAAATATGCTTACAGAGAGTTAGCTTCAATATTGCTTAACCTGTGTGAGCATTGCTTACCCCCAGACAAATGAGCTTAAACCCACTTACTAGTGTTTACATATGCTTACTCCCACTTACTACTGCTTAATAATGCTTACACTTGCTTACTAGTGCTTACTCCCACTTACCACTGCACTAATGTAGATAGTAACGTCTAATGGTTCTTGGGAAGGTGGGGGATTTGGAAGCTGTATGGAGTTATCATTCATTACACATTTTACCTTCCATTTGTATCCATGATTCCTGTGCACATATACTGTATGGGGCACATGTGATTATCTGTGGACTTTGCAACATTATGACACTGACACCTCACATCTGCATTTAATGCAATACTCCAGTTCACAAATATGTGTTATTTAGTAGGTTATGCAACTAAAATATTGGTCCTAACGTGATTTGACATGGAAAATGGAATGGGCTGCAGTGGGACTTGAACTGGCAATGCCTGCTCATAAGGCGAATGCTCTGCCCACTACACTATTGCTATACCACATTTGCATATATCTTCCTTGTTATCCTCTTTAGCCATTTAAGCTTCATTAACCATAGCTAAGCGATGGGCAAACCTGCGCACCTACAGTTAGCTTTAATCGGATTCATAAAAAAAAATGGTATGTTTATTTTGTTTGTATTTACTATTGCTGTTGTACACATGGGGGATATTGCTGGGGGTATGCAGACACCTATGAGCAGTCTTGCTCATTCTTTTGGCCTTTCTGCTGTTCTTCATTGCGGGGGGTGTGTATAATCTGAGCGCTCTGCTCTCAGACACATCCCCTGCATTCTTACACACTCTGTGTAAGATTTGGAGCTCAGGCAGCATGCTTTCATTAATATGCATGGCACGCTGCCATCCTGCTCCTAAACAGCTGCTTCCATGCAGGACTAAGCAAGTCCTGCACGGAAGATTAGTAAATCTGGGGGACTGATTGTAACCATGTTCTGTAGCTGTACAGAGTAAACTTTATTGCAGGTGTTGGTCATAACCCAAAGCACTAGTTCACATTTGCCATAAACTCTGAAGGCCACTCACTCCCTTGCATTTATAATTGGTCGCATCAGTGCAGAATTCAAGACCTACAACCCTTGTCAATGGCATTATTTGTCCTCATAACATGAATTCATCCTCTGTGACTGCAACATACTTTGACAACATGCATAGAGTGGTGACAAAAACTTGATGTTGCCCATAGAGTAATATTAAACAAACATCAGCATTCTATACCAGATAAATATTTTATTAAACTTGTTCATCATGTCCATTGGTCGTATAATGTATTTTGTGTCTTTTAATGATGATCGCCCATCTAAAGAGAAAAACCTTTATGCAAACAGACTATAGATCTCTTTTTTCAGTGATCTTGAATGAAGTATAGTAAACCATATAAGCACTGACATCAGATATTTATAAATAAGTGATGTCAGTGGTTATGCCATAAAATAACATACAATAACTTAGCCTTGGCATGGTACTATGTAGCAAGCCAGGAAAAGTGAGTGAGTGTTGATTAGCAGCATGTAGCCTTCACTTCTGCATCTAAATATGTATGTCTTTTTTTTTTTTGTTAATACAAGTTAAAAGTAAATATTTCATTAGGGCATTCCATGCACTGATACAATATTTTCCTGAAAGCAGTGGTGGATCCAAGAATTTGCAAAGGGTGGGGGGGGGGGGGTGCAGTCTGGTTAGTTGACTACCGGAGTGGAAGTGAGAATGTGGGATAAGAAGCTCTTCATCATGTGTGAAAAGAAAGCAGTATGCATTCAGTTGCACAAGATTTTGTTGTGGATGTAGTAGAGTAGACAGGTATTTCCTGTTTAGCACACAGCACATGTACACCTAGTACAAGTATTTTCAATACAAGCCTGGAACAGATGATTGGTTGACCATACGAAGTCACAGTTCCCTTCCATGGCATAGCAGGCATAATCATTGTTATACCCTGGGAAGCAGTTGCACTGGAGGGGATATTAGTCACAGTGAAAGTTACATTTTTTTTTTAAGTTAAATAATTATTTATGTGGAAAAAGTGAAGCTCGGCTAAATAAAAATAACACAGCAACTAAGGAAGTAAATGTTATAAAAATCACAAAAAGCAAATGCTCAAGTTACTCATGTGTAATGTAAAAAAAAAACTATTGTAACCATTGTAGCATTTTTAGAAAGGATTGCAAGTCAAAATCTATTTTATTGTTATGTAACAAAAATATAAATCACAGGCACACAGGTTTGGATAAATTAGTAAAAGCTTAATTTAATTTATGAACCAAATGACTAAACTTTTACAGATTTCCTAAGCAGTTTCAACTTGCATTCTCCAGAAAGAAAGAACCCAAGTTAGAAAGATGGATTTTTTTTATTGAAATTATGTGTGTACTGGCTGGATGAAAAAAACTACGAAAAGTTAAAAAGGCAATTTTATTTTATACAGTAAGAATGAGTGTAATGAGGCAAGCTACAGGTTGAGGGGGGTTGAGACTGGAGATGGAATAAAGTCAGACAGAGATCCCAGGAGCAAAGGCAGAATCAAAAAGGAGAGAGTTAAAGAGCTTGTGGAAGACAATATAAAACACAAGATCATATGATTATGATTGTGAAATTATAGTAAAGCTGCTTTAAGGGATTGACTTGTAGAGGAGACAGGGAAATATGGAGACAGCAGGAGAGTAACAAGGAAATAGAAGAATTGGAAATATTACAGGAAAAAAGACGATAAAAGGGAAGAGGTAGGGGAAGGAAGATGAGGAGAAAGGAGAAGACTAACAGAACTGAAATGAAATAGATGCTGGAAGTTGCAGAAATACAAAGACAGGTACTGAGAATGAAGGTATTCTTATAGGTAAAAGGAGAAAAGATGGAAAAGTAGCACAGTGGCTAAATGAGAGGAAACAGACTCAAGACACAGAATGGGACAGTAGCAGTGACTGACACTGACAAAAAAACAAGACAATGTGAACTTCTTTGAGGAACTGTAAAAGAGAGGAAAGCAAGAGGAAGAGGAGGTACGGGTACAGTGACCTTAGATTTGATAAAATATTAGACAAAGAATGCAAGTTGTTTGATGAAAATGCCATTATGGTGAGGCTAAAACAGCAATAGGGCGACAAAGCAGGGGTAAAGCAGGTAGAGATGGATACCAACAGAAATAAAATCAAGGAGGGACTGGGGGACTCAATGTATAGACATTTTTTTTTTTCAAATTGTATTCTAAGGTCTGGTACTCCTACCCCCATGCATCCACATTGCCATGTCCAAATGCATGCCCTGCCCTGTCCTCAATGCATCCATATGGCCCAGCCCCCAATGTATCCACCCCACTGAAATTCAGTCTTCTGAGATGTCCATAGTCACTCTTAATTGGCATTTAGTAGCAGTTATTCACTGTAACAAGCCCATGTACCACATCAAGGTAGCCAGTCCCACAGAGGTCCATTAACAACACACACAAGCCACCACACATGCTGCCACCATCACCACACAAAAATAAACCACCACCATAATGTTTTAAATAATTCAAAACTGACAAAAAAATAGAAGATCTAAATATGTCATTGCTCAATTCCAGGAATCTAAACAAGAAACTGTACTTGTTAATGCAGACTTTTGTGCATTTAGACATCAAAAACATGCCTCAGAGCTGATCAACCAAGATGATGTGCTTCAGTTTCTCCTAGTCCAAGTTACCATAGGAAAGTCAATTCAGGGGCGGCCCGTCCTATCGGACTGCCGGACTGCAGCCCTCCCACGTAGAAAAAAACAAAAAGAAAATCTGCAAAACAAAAAAAAAAAAAAATCACGAGTCCCAATCCTCTGCGCATGCGCAGACTGCCTTTATCAGCAGTCCAGATATGGAGAAAGAGGTACAAGCAATCATTGCTGTGAGATACCTGGAATCTGTGCGGTGACGACCACACAGAACAGAGGCGCTCCGGACTGCTTCAGCCGCAGTTAGAACCAATGAGGAGGACTGAGCTGCTCTCACAGGACTGTCAGTGCACAGGCTTCATGGATTACTGCAGGACAAAGGCTTCAGGTAGGTGTTTGGATTGTGGGCTTGCTTTATTGGATTACCGGGTAGGTGTTCGGTCGCTGGAGTTTGAGCTGGTAGGTGAAGGCTTTATATCGCTGGCATTTATACTGCAGAACAAAGGGTGTGTGTTTGTGTGTGTGTGTGTGTGTGTGTGTGTGTGTGTGTGTGTGTGTGTGTGTGTGTGTGTGTGTGTGTGTGTGAAATGCCCCAGTTACTATATACTGGTGGCTAGAGAGAACAAATGGTGGTGGGTAGAGATACTCAGGCTTGAACCCTGTACCTTGTATGCAGGTGTTAAGGACCTGAATTCCCTACCCACCACCATTTGTAAAAAAAAAAAAAAAAATTGCAGATTTTTGCCTCATATTTGATCTGCTCTGTTCCTCATAATATCTGTGGTTTCTAAATGTTGCAATGCTTGATATTTGATGGTGCAGTGGTAGCATTGTTGCCTCACAGCTTCAGGTTTGATTCTTGGCTGGGGTGCCTTCTGTGTGGGGTCTGCATCTTCTCTCTGTGTTTGTGTGGGTTTGCTTTTGTGTCCTCCCATGTTACAAAGACATGTCTGCATTATTTCTTCCTGGGCCTCTGCTGAAAATTGTTTTTTGTTCCAAGTCAGATTGTCCTGATTAACAAATGTTAAATAAAATTGTCAGGCATTTGAATTTCAGACTTCAGGTTTCTGAATGCTGAATTCATTACATATTTGATGGTGCAGTGGTAGCATTGTTGCCTCACAGCTATAGGTTTTCTGGTTTGATTCTTGGCTGGGGTGCCTTCTGTGTGGAGTCTGCATCTCATCCCTGTGTTTGTGTGGATTTTCTCTGGTGTCCTACCATTTTACAAAGACATGGGTCTGCAGTATTTCTCCCTGGGCCTCTGCTGAAAATTGTTTTTGTTCCGTCAGAAGTAAAATTGACAGGCATTTGAATTTCAGACTTCATATTCTTCAGAAAATACATAGTAACACAACCTTTTATTCTAGCAATTTTCTAAGTTTATAAGATGAATATTTACAATTTGTCCTTATTTTTGGGACTGTATTACCCCATTATTGGCTTTGTCTAGGTTGTTTGTGCTAATGTTGACAGCTATGGCAAGAACTGAATTCACTGAATATATTTGAGGGCTGTATTCCCTCATTACTGGGTTTGTCCAGGTGTTTTGTGCTAAGAGGTTGACAGCTATGGTGAGAACTGAATTCATTAAATGATAGCCATTTAAGTTTCAGTCTTCCTCTCTTTCACAAAGCAGCTGATTTGGCGTAGTGGTATGTTGCTCTGACTGTTTTGCACAGGGACCTTGGCAGTAAAAATGTATGGTGGTAACACAGCATTTTTCTTTCACAAAGCAGGTGATTTGGCATAGTGGTATGTTGCTCTCACTGTTTTGCACAGGGACATTGGTAGTAAAATGTATGGTGGTAACACAGCATTTTTCATTCACAAAGCAGCTGATTTGGCATAGTGGTATGTTGCTCTGACTCTTTTGCACAGGGACCTTGGCAGTAAAATGTATGGTGGTAACACAGCATTTTATTCTAGCAACTTTCCAAGATTATACAAGCAATGTTTAATGTGTCCCTGGATTTTGGCCTTTTGAACCCCCCCCCAATAAATTTGGCTTTTTCCAGATTTCTTGTTCTGCGAAGTTGAGATGCAGTTGAGTATTGAATAGAGTTTACAAGGAGCTGAGAGCTGCAGGGGAAGAGAAGTTTAGTGTTGCTTATGCTAAGTCAGCTTGCATTGTTAATAGCACAACAGGTTGTGTACTTGCTTTTGATGCAGAAGGTTGTTGGTTCTTCTCCCACAAGGGGTGAATGCTGCCGTACTGAAAAAGTTAAGATACTAACTATGAGCCTATTATCAGTTTGCCATCCATTTCCTATTGCAATATTACTAGCTTATCATTTTTAATGTAATATAGGCAATTTATTCCTCAGGGGCATCAGACACTTTATTTTTTGATGAAACCATGAAATATAAAGGTGTTTGCTAGCAGCAACCTCTTCATTAGTCACAGATTTATTTAATGGGGAATTATTTAGATGACTTTTTTACTTCTTCAGAGATTGTGCATATTTACTGATAATGGTAGACTGTAGAATTGTGCATATTTACTGATAATGGTGGACTGTAGAATTGTGCATATTTACTGATAATGGTGGACTGTAGAAGTTTGAGTAGACTTTTATGATGGAAATGTTCTGAACTGGGCAGTTTTGTCATTATGGGTGCATGCATTTTGTTTCATTGTTTACTGGAAAGATGTTCTGAATTGGGCAGTTTTGTCATTATTGATGCATGCGTTTTGTTTCATTGTTTACTGGAAAAATGTTCAAAACAATAGGAAGGTGTATCAAAGAGCACATGTATGTTTCATATGCAAGGGACCTATGATTTGAAAACAGCCCAGAATTAATCTTTATCTGCCACTGGTAAAATGTATTTTCTTTGAATGTGGGTTTCAATGCTGTTTCAATGAATGTGAGTTTCAAGGGCAGAGAAGTTTTAATGCTAAGTTTGTTTAGCAGATGTCTTAGTGTTTCTGCTGTAAAATGCAAAATAAAACTTTCAAATGAAGTCCAAATCATCATAGACATAAATCAGTATGCACATTAGTGTTTATGGTAAATGGAGTGAAATAGCCAAGTAATGGATCATTGGAATGGCTGCAAGGGGAGGCTCCATTCGACCATGATTTTGTGAGGGGAAAGGGTGGCAAACATAAAGACAGCCCCAGCTGAACTATACCTCCCAACTGTCCAGATTTTCAAAGAATGAATAGATTTTTGCTTCTTATTTTTGGTTTGTTCCTCATAAAATTTGTGGTTTTCTGGCAAATCATTTAGGAATTAAGTCACTAAATAATGACACACTGAGTTTCAGACTTCATAACCTTCAGAAAAATGCATGCTAAAGTAAGACCTGTTGTTCTGTCAACTGTCTCAGTTTATACAAGAGCAATTTTTAGTACTGCTTATATGTTTCCCCAATATATTTGGCCTTGTCCAGATTTATTGCATTAACAGGTTGAGAGGTACATGCAAATAAATTGCTTTATAGAATTAGGCATAGCCAAACCTCTCAACTGTCCCTGATTTTGGCTCAAAATGTTGCTCTTCCCCCTAATAATCCCTCTGCAAAATAGCAATTTTGGAAGAAAACATGGAGGGTTTACAATTAAGAAATAACTGTAATAATCAGAGTTATAGATTACTTTTATTTCAGAAATGCATGTAGATTATTTTATTTTGTCAGCTGCTCAAGTTAGCAGTACTAATATTAAAGTGTCCCTTCTTTGACAGGTTCTCAGCTGTATTTTGTAGCTATTTTATATTTTTACATCACATTTTTGGTCCATTTTTCATAAAATTGTGTTTTCTTTTTTGGCAAATTAGTGACAAATCATTAAAGACTGAACTTAGAAACTAATGACAGACATTTGAGTTTCAGATTTCATACCATTCAGAAAATTCATACTAATGCAAGACCTATTCTATTATCTTTCTAAGTTTATAAGAGCAATCTTTTAAAAATTGTCCTTATTTTTGGGCCTTTGTCCCACTTCTTGGTATGGCTTTGTCCAGATTTCTTGCTCTGAGGTTGACAGGTAAGACAAATGTGTCAGGGCCATCCCAGTCAGCCAGAGACATTTCAAATTGTGACATACTTGTTGCACCCCACTCCCCCATGTAGTGACTCTGGATGTGTCGAAGCAAGGCAAGGGGTAGTTATGCAGTCTAAATGTGCAGAGTATCCCCCCCATTCAAGGTAGACAAGTACTAGAGTGGCTTTTTATCTGTCCTTGATTTTTGCAGAATGGTCCAGTTTCTGTCATATTTTTTTGTACTGTTGATTTATGCTTATTACTCAAAGTGCCTGTTACTCTGTGTTTAAGTAGCCATACTTTAATGACCATCAGGTAAGCTTGGCTGAGATCGTAAGATGCAAGTAAGCTTTAATAAGCATACTGTTAAAGAATTGCCAACATTGAAAGCCTTTCTGTTGTTGCCATGTAGAGAATACTTAACTAGATAATGTATAAGCTTTGGGTATTGAAATGCATATGACAGTATTTGTAATAAAGGACAGGATTACATTATTTTAAGAAGCTCATTACACTTGGAGACTTCCAGTCATCTCTGCAAGCTTTACCCGTAAACTATACAGAATGCCAATCGTGTGGTCCATAACCTGTACAGTAATCCTTTTAAGCAATGTATCTTGAGCTTATTTCTTGTTTGCTTTTCATTTTTTACTTTGATCATGTTTTCCCCATGAAACAAGTAGATAGTTGTCAGGCAGCAGGTCTTTTTTTGGATAAGAAACATTTTTACAAGTGGGGGCATCAGAGATTTCTACTTTCAGCATGTTACTTGGTACTTTAATAAAGCTGAATATAAATTATAATTAGAACTGCAGTGCAAGAAGTGGTTTGAGTTGAGTGCTGCTTGTTTTTCTTATACTTGATTTTGACTGGCATTCCATTAATGTATTTAAAAAGTAATTTATTTTTTCATGCCTCACAACCTTTTTGTTTTCATCTAGATATTAAGTAAGCTATCATGCAGCCAATGCATTGAAATATTTTTATTCTTCTACACTTCATTTTGTCTTGAATGGACTCTCATAATGACGGCTTGGCACCCAGGGCAGTGTATTTAGTTAGTTTTTGTGGTTTTGAGCATAGCTCCTCCCCTTTCTAGTTGGCCGCACCCCTTCCCATTGTCCCCACACATTCAGCTGTCTCCTGCAGCCCCCCTTTGATTTGAAGTCACCAGCCGACACTGACAGTCATGTACTATATCCTTAGAAGCTATAGGTCCACCTCTGTCACCCAGGAAACGCATATGACAATTTACTGGATGTCCTCACCACTCATCCCAATACCATATTCATGGGTGACTACCCTACTATAAACTGGGAATCATACACTACCCCAAACTTCTAAGCCGAGAGATTGCTGCACTTTGTCAACATAAGCACCCTGGACCCAACAGTCCAAATGCCCATTAGGAGTGAGAACATAAGTTGATGTAGTCATCACTAGCATGGGAGAATGCTGCACCCACCCTATTGTAATGTCTTCTTTGGTGAGGACAAATGATTTTAAGGCAAACTTCCTGCTATCAAGTAGTAACCTGGCAAAATTTGATGCCCCACTCTAAGAACACTGCTAGGTATGCAAAATTGTTCAAAGACCCTTTACAACCATGTTAATAGAGGCACAGAGACATTTCTGCTTACCAGGAATAACCACAGAACAAACTCAAACAAGCCAGTCTTGTGGTATCCTATCAACAGGACGCACAGCAAAAGGAAGAAACCCATGGCAAAAATTAGGAAGTGCAACATCCAGCAGGATAAAAAAAAATCTAAGCATGAAACTCAGAGGACAAACCAGGTCTCTATACTATTGTTCCTATTCAGTGGTCCCACCCCATTTCATACCAACATCTGCTTCCCTCCCCCAACACAGGTATAACATTGCAGTATCAGACAGATTGAGTGACAGCAGAACTACTCTAATACAGCTGATGCAATTCAAATGAGAAATTAAGGTAACGGCTGTAGAGCATTGATTCACTGTTCTCATTGAAATTAGCATGACTATTTAAGAACAGGCCATTAGTAGGATACAAGGCAGTAAAAACTGCTAGTGAGAAAAAGCAGCTTGTCAGAATTATACTACTGCACACAATTGCATTTGACTCCACACCTTTAATAATGGCATTACACCCACTGCATGTTACAACTGAAACTAAACAAATGTGTAAACTGCATGCAACATCAGCATTACACACAAAATGAAAAAGTACAATGCAAAATGCCAGACTGGTGCTCAGTTACAAAACAGACTGTAATACTTCCCTCACAGTGTGGCATAGCTTTACAGACAGAAGAAAACAAAAAAAACTGTTGCTGAAAATGTTAATTAAATAACAAACTGAATTGACTTCAGCCAGTTTAGCGTGCAGTGTTCTCAGCAGAACTTTATCACAGTAACACAATGAAGAACAGCTCTAAAGGAATAAGGCCAGATGCAGCAATGAAGGCACATGAACTATGTATACTGGGGAAACTGTAAAAAAACTCATTTCAGGACTTGTACACAATACGACAGGGTATTTAACTACAAAATACAGAGTGCAATAAGGTCAGAGCTTCCAGTCAGTGTCTCTTGAATTTGATTTCACAGTTTTAGTAACTTAAATGCTTGGCACTGAATAGAAAACATAATACAACTAAATAGTTATATAGTGAACTATACAGGATTGTACATGTACCATAAAGTAGACTTAGAAATCATATCCAGATACACCAACTTTACCCCACCATTTATGCAGAGGTCAAATTGACCTGCTTCTTTCCACACAATTTCTATCATTACAGAAAACCACAGACTTCTCTAAAAATGATCTAAAGTTAACCACTACGTGATCAAAACACCAAAAGAAATGCAATCACATTACAATCATGAATTTATCTACCATGGCTAACAATAATAGGATACACAGTGACTTGGCTGCAATCCTGTTAAAACCACTCAAATACTACAAAAACACACATATGTTTGCCCTCCCCCACCCCACCCACATTTTATTCACTGGATTATTATACATCATCATCTTCTTTCAGCTGTTCCCGTTAGGGGTCGCCACAGCAGATCACCTGTTTCCATTTCTTCCTGTCCTCTGCATCTTGCTCTGTCACACCAACCACCTGCATGTCCTCTCTCACCACATCCATAAACCTTATCTTAGGCCTTCCTCTTTTCCTATTACCTGGTAGCTGCATCTTTTTCCCAATATACTCAGCATCCCTCCTCAGCACATGTCCAAACCAACGTAATCGTGCCTCTCTGGCTTTGTCTCCAAACCTTCCAACCTGGGCTGACCCTCTAATATACTTATTCATAATCCTGTCCACCCTCATCACACCCAGTGCAAATCTTAACATATTTAATTCTGCCCCATCCAGCTCAAACTCCTGCGTTTTTGTCAATGCCACTGTCTCCAACCCATATAACATAGCTGGTCTCACTACCCTCTTGTAGACCTTCCCTTTCACTCTTACAGGTACTCGTCTGTCACAAATCACTCCTGACACTCTTCACCACCCACTCCATCCTGCCTGTACTCTCTTCTTCACCTCTCTTCCACACTCACCGTTACTCTGAACTATTGACCCCAAGTATTTAAACTCATCCACCTTCGCCACCTCTACTCCTTGCATCCTCACCGTTCCTCTATCCTCCCTCTCATTCACACACATAGAGTCTGTCTTAGTCCTGCTGACCTTCATTCCTCTTCTCTCTAGAGCATATCTCCATCTCTCCAGGGTCTCCTCCACCTGTTCTCTACTCTCACTACAGAGCACAATGTCATCTGCAAACATCATAGTCCACGGGGACTCCTGTCTGATCTCGTCTGTGAACCTGTCCATCACCATTGCAAATAAGAAAGGGTTCAGAGCTGATCCTTGATGTAACCCCACCTCCACCTTAAATGCATCCGTCACTCCCACCGCAGACCTCACCGCTGTCACACTACCCTCGTACATATCCTGTACCACTCTTACATACTTTTCTGACACTCCTGACTTCCTCATACAATACCACAGCTCCTCTCTAGGCACCCTGTTATATGCTTTCTCTAAGTCTACAAAAACACAATGCAACTCCTTCCGACATTCTCTGTACTTCTCCATCAACACTCTCAGAGCAAAGATCGCATCTGTAGTGCTCTTTCCTGGCATGAAACCATACTGCTGAAACATTTCATGCAGTCACTGGATTATTATACAAAATGAAATATTCTGTGATAGAAAAAAATAGTGAAAAGTGCTCTTGAATACAAATATTTCAAGAACAGGCAATACTGCCCTTCTTGCCTGCTGATATATCAAAACAGTTGATCCCATAATGAGTGTCCAGAATGTACTTAAAAATATCTAAACTAGTGTTTGCTTTAATATAATCTGGTAGTCTGTTCATGCATCAGCTGCTCTGTCAGAACAAAACAGCGTGCATCTCATTGTTATATAATCTTCTACATTGGTTGCCTGATTATTTTCGACTACTATTTGATAACCACAAACATTTCCAGAGGTAGTTGTCTCTAAATGCTCTGTGTACCTTAATACAGTCTCCTCTTAAATATCTGTCGCACTCTACAAGCTCACCTACTTTAGTTTTATAGGTTCATAGGGGAATACCAAGCTAAGCCTTGCCAATAACCTGAGATCAGAATCAAACCCATTACCTTTTACCAATGAGGCAAACTTAAATTTTCACATTCATGGATACCATTGATATATTTCCACTGACTCTTTCATGTTTTCTTATGCTTGTTTTCCTATGAGATTTCCATATTATTTCACGTTCAAGTTAATGAACAAACAATGACCTGATTTCTGATTTCCTTGACTTTATAAATCTTTTTATACAACCTATAGTTCTATAATTATTAAACAATTGGGTGATATGATTAGAACAGCCCAAAGATGGATCTACCCATCTACCCATATACCCCCTTTAATTAATCTACAGTTTCAACCACTGTGTGCTGTATTAAATATTCATCTTTCAGTGCATTTTTGGGAGACACACAGGCTTAGTTTTTGATTTATCAGCACCTGCTCAAGCCCAGCATCTGATATTGGAGGGATCCATACGTCTCAACTTTCCAGATTTTTGCAAAATATCCAGATCTTTCCTCATATCTCTGGTCTATTCCTTATTACAGGTTTCTGACAACTAACTGAGGACTGAAGTCACAAAATAGTGACATGCATTTGAGTTTCAGACTTTATATCCTTTGGAAAATGCATATAAAAATAAATCTTGTTATTTCTAGCAATTTTCTAAGTTTAAGAGCAATATTTAAAATCTGTCCCTATTTTTTTTTTTTTTGGCTTTTGCTCTCCCCTCCCATTGTATTTGGAATTGTCCAGATTTGATGCCTTGCACTAAGAGGGAAGGATTGTCCAGATCTTTGCCTCATATCTTTGGCTTGTTCCTCATTTCTGCAGCTAACTGAGGAATGAAATTACTAAATAGTAACTTATGTTTTAGTTTCAGACTTTATATCCTTCAGAAAATACATGTGAACACAAATCCTGTTATTCTAGGAATTTTCTAAGTTGATAAGAGCAATATTTAAAATCTGCCCCATCCTCCCTTATCCAATTTGCTCCAAAATGCCAAGAATCAGTGGACATGGCCATGAGAGAAGAGTTAGAGATCATGAGGCAGCATTCTGTAGAGATTTTGGAGACTTTACTATGCTCCTAAGTAACTTCATTTTACAAGGATGAGGAAAAAAATCAACTAGCCATCTAACAGGACACGAGGTCACGCACAGAGTCACTGCTCACTTGGCTCAGCAGCTCCAAAACCAGAAGAAGGAAAATAGAGAAAGATTCAACTGCAGCTGTATGTAATGGGAGTTAGACAGTCCACTAAATGTACCTGAAGCCAATAACATTTGTCACCATTGCAACAATCACCCCTCACCCAAGTAAAGCAGACAGCAAGCAGAAAAGTGAACCTACGATTTTTTTTTTTTGCTACCCAGTGGCTGACCATAGTGTGCGTAGCATGTGCCTGCCTCCATTCTCGCACCTGACTGCAACCTCCAATTGCAACTGCATCTCCCATGCAACTTTCAAAGGAAAAAAAGTTTGTAAGTTGAAATGGAAAAATGTACCATTTTGGCTGTACATTTTCTGATTTCAACAAAATAACAGTACAGTGAATTTCTGATTTGTTCAATGAAGTTCTGAACAGCTTCCAAAGCTAATCTTAAAATTCCAAAGTATGTATGTATGTATATGCTTATATATATATATATATATATATATATATATATATATATATATATATATATATATATATATATATATATAAATATATATATATGTACACATATATGGGTTACCTTCACAAGATGCCATAACATCTTAATTCATGTAATTCAGACAGGAAGATTAGAAGCCCACATCAGTGAATGTTTACATTGCTAAAACTTGTGACATTGAAGCAGCTATTGGTCATGTCAGGCAGCACTCTTCTGAATGTAAATTATGCTACAGTTATAAGAACAGCTTCTCCATTTAAACACAGCATGTAAAACAAAAATGTAGCTTTTTCAATGTCACCCACAGCCACTGCAAATTATATATACCAACTCTGAGATCACACCACAGTGGGAAAAGGATAAATTTTCTGATCCCCACTGTACAGAGATCTCCATTCAAAACCATGCTGTGTTCAAATGGAGAGTTTAAACCAAGTTTTGGCTGTGGAGAGTTCATATATTCTAGCTTTTAATTCCCCATATAGAACAAATCACAAGGTGTACATGTAGCGATGTATACTACAGCATGAGTATTACAATTTGCTCTAGGGTATACACCCTTACTTCCAATTAACACAACTGGCACACTTGTATTAACTTTAGGAATCCTTAATGAATTGTAATACCTGAGCTGTAGTATACAACACAACATGTACATCGTGTGATGCATTCTATGAAGGGAAAACTTAACAATGTTTAAAAGATAGAATATATGAACATATGTATAGTATTAGAAAAAAGAATGGAAATGCATTATATAAGCACACAATGGTTTGTTCAAACTATAAAAAGTTTGTATTTTTTTTAAATCAATAAAATCAATACTGAGGATATGAATTATTATTAGGGAAATAAACTGGAAATGATATAATTAATATGGTAGCTAAAACTTACTGCAGATGCATTTCCAGAATTAGATTTATAAGTTGTGTTTTAAAACTGCAAGCTTGTAAAATATGACTTTAGTGATATCACTGTGATGCAAGAAAAATAACAGAAATAAGATTTTGTGAAAACAATTTTGCAATGTATTTATTATGTCATTAAATGATTAGTATAGGATGAAATTTTATTGGTTAATTCTCATGTGATTTTCATGTGCATGTTTAAAATGAGGACAAGAAGAGATGTAGAACAGATTCTTATGAAGACGCACTTGTAGATGAAAGAGCTTAATATGAAGTGTGTTTTTATTAAATAAATGGTAGGTTTGTGAGTTGTGAATAGTGGTGTTTTTTGCAGGATTCATTCCTCTTTAGATTGAAGTCCTAATGATATCAAGAAATAAGCAGTTTCTGTCTTGTGTTCTCCTCTGCTAGAAGTCCGTTTTCTTCTTCTTCTTTCAGCTTTTCCCAGTTAGTGGTCGCCATAGTGGATCACCTGTCCGCTCATGATTGGCAGTGAAGTTTTACAGTGTCAAGTTGACAGCCCGGGGCCCAGTTTTCCACAGAAGGTACACACACACACTCACGCCTAGAGCCAATTTAGAGTGTCCAATCCACCTGCATCATGTCTTTGAGATGTGGGAAGAAACTGCAGCACCCTGGAAGAAACCCACATGACCATAGGGAGACATGCAGACTCCACACAGAAGACACCCCAGCCGAGGATCAAACCGGAGAACCTCTTGCTGTGAAGCGGCAATGCTAACCCCTTCACCACTGTGGCCACCCTCTAGAAGTCCATTTTATTAAGTTTCCAAAAATCTAGTTTACTATACTTAAGTCCATTCAATATTTTTTCACATCACTGCCCTTTTCTTTTCTTAAATTACAATTAAAATCTCCTACAGTTATGATGTCCATATTTATAACCACATAGTCCAGTATATTTTTAAACATATTTTCTCTTTCTTTACTTGTTACATAAGTATAAAGTGCAGTATTCGCTATAGTGTTCCTTTCATCTAATATCTAGAACTGTAGTCCTTCCCATTATACATAATGTCACAGCTAACATTTTAACATAGTTCTACATGGGATCCCTATACTAGAACGTGTTTCTTTGCCTAAGTTTCATACAATGTTACTTCTCCACAGTGATTTAGTTTGTAAACTTTCTTCCTTAGGCAAAAATGTCATATCTTCCAAAACTATACTATCAGCATCAAGTCTTTTGGACCATTCTAAAATGCTTATTCTCCTAACCAAACTCTTCCTACTATTTACATTAACAACCACTGCTCTACATCTGTCTCCTCTTGCTTTTTGTTTTAATATCTTTACGGTTACTTACTAAACATTCACCCCATCACCCTTTTTCTTTTCATTTTTGTTAATTCCTATACATTTTCTTTTTCTTTATCTTACTCTTTCACCCACTGAGCTCTTTTTATCTTTTATCAATGTCCAACTTATATCTTCTTCATCCCTTATTTCTGAACCTTCTTCCATATCTTTTTCCTGGTTTTTGTCTATAAAATGTTCATTATTTTGTTCTGAATCTTTTCCGTTCTCATTTTCTCTTAATTCTTCCTTTTTTCTTGTAATAATTTTTGTACATTTTGAGAACTATTTATTTTCCTTTCATTCTTATTTTTGCTTTGATTGCAGTCCATCCATAAATGCCCCACATTGTTACATTTATAACATTTTAACACACATTTTTAGCATTATGTCCAATTTCTCCACAAATATAACATTGCATTTTAGCACAATTTTCAATTAAGTGATCAGACTTAAAACAATAAAAACAGATTTTAGGCTGTCTCTAATACTTAACAACTCCTTTTATCCTTCAACATTTATAATAGTCAGAATATCCATAAAACTTTCATTTTCCATTTTTAAAACAACATTATAATCCCATTCCCCAGTCCGTAATCCTCTATTATCATATACTTTAGTAATGTCAAGCACATTTTACACATTTTATTTAAATGTCTGTTTAAATGCTCTTTTTCAACATCTGTTCAGAATGGAATATGTAATTTTTTCTTAGTGTCTCTGTTAAATGCCTTAAAGATATTGAAGTTCGAAGGAGAGCAGCCTTTTTTTCTCATATTCCCCAAGAAGCTTTCCATCACATGCCTGTTTTCAAAAATAGTGTCACAAAGAGTTTCATTATAGAAATGAATAAATGCTCTTACATCATTTGCTTTCCCATACCTGATGTCTCTCTCTCTCTTTACCTTTTTTATTATAAATCCTCACTTTATACTTCTTTTGTTCTGCTTGACTTCTGAATCATTTTCCGCCTTTTAATCAGCTCTCTCCTTCACAGTATCTGCATACATGTTCTTCTTGATTGTCTCTCTCCCATTTATCTTCTGACTTCATGTCATATTTTATGTATAATGTCTGCTTCTGATAATTCTCTCCCACATTCTGACTCACTTGCTGAAAGCATGCCTGTTAATAAATCATCCTGCAACCCTCACAACTTTCTTTCCTTTATCTTTCTTGAGCAGCTGTAATTGAAATAAATCCTCCAAATCTCTGAAAGGTTTGACTGCCTTTCCTTTTACTGTGTCAGCTGCCATTTCAACCATATTTAAATCAGAAGGCTGACATGCCTTCCTCTGCTTGATCTAGCACTCTGCCACTTCATCTAACGTTTCAGAAGGCTCGACTGCCTTCTTCACAATTACTAACTATAAGCCGTGGGTTCCAAAGGCTTTAATGCCTTGCCTTTTCTTCCTTTACCCTCTGCTACAATAATTTCTTCTGCAAAAGCTCAACTTCTTTTTTCACAATCAGTTCACCAATACTATCACCCAAAGGTTCGAGCATTCTCTCTCCCTGCATCTCCAGGCCATCAGTGTGCCCAGTGTAGCAATAAATGTACCGGTGAAACAGGACCCCTGCTCAAACAAAGAGTAGGGGAAGTCCCCCCATGCCCTGGCCAAATATCTGCTAATTAGTATGAATACCATCTTGGTTTTCCCCTGGAAAAGGGCTGATGGTCTTGTGGAACTAGTCCAGTCAGCAAAAACATAAATAAATAAAATTCATGGCATTGTCAGCTTCTCCCCTGAAAAGAGACCAATGGTTTTGGGGGACTAACTTGGTCAACAAAACCAAAAATAAATAACATTCAGTGGCATTGTCAGGCATTGGGATACTCATGGCTGACTGATAAGGTCAATTCCCAAAACATCAAATCTGAAGAAATATCACATTATGATATTATCTTGCACACTGTAAGTTAGGCTTAATCCAACAAGCTTGTAAATAGATGGGGTACTACCTGCTTATGTTTTTTTTTTTTTTTTTTGATATCACAGACTATGATCATTGATCATTGATTATTCAGGACTCAGTGTACTACAATTCCACTTATTCTGACCCTGCACTGGTGTTATTTAGCAGTGTCGTTCTCTTTATATGCTAAGTTACATTACCTGACATTACTTATATCTGTATTGTTAGAGGTGACCAAGTCACTTCTTTTCTGTGCTTAAACATGTTATGCTTTTCTACCATATGCCGTTTACATCACGTATGACAATGTGACATGAGGAGCAAATATGTTTCACCACTACCCTAAGCACAGCAACTACATTATGTATATCCTACACACGTTGCTCCCCACCGTAGCAAGCTTTTTCACATCTACTGCATAGTCTGTTTACTTTTTACAGAAAGCATTCTAAAAGTTAAGAACAACATTTAAAAAAGTTTAATGTAACAGAGGTATTGCAGAAATGGTTACTTATGTATATCACTGGCCACATAGCCAAAAGTTAAAGAGTAACATAAGAACACATATTTCATAGGCAAAATACCATGGTAAATATATGTAGATCCAACTAGTTCCACTTTAGGTGAAGTTCAATACATTACACATATGTTTGGCACTAATTATGTGCCTGAACTACAGCTGCCTTATGTTTCCTCCTAATGCTTTTCTTTATGAGGTATATGTAGTGGAGATGCTTTCTTTTTTGTTCTGTTTTTACTTTTAGTGTATATTTCCTATTAGGCAAACAGGTACTTTCTGTTGCCATACGCTGTTTCGTTCTTAACTTATGTTTGTCTGTGATATGCACATATTCCTAGAAAATATATATGTGCGTGTCCTTGATGCCTTGGTCTTCCCTTGTTACATTATTTGATCCTTTAATCCTAAATACATTGGTGGAAACTTTATCAACCCAGACTGTTTCTTCCAATATTTTCATGTTCAATTTACTTTGGTGCATTGCTTCTTTAGAAGTTTGCTTTATGGTCAGTGAACTTAGTGGTACCCATTTTCTCACTGCAGCTAGTCTTGGAGTTTCCTTCTTCTTTACAGTTTTATTTTCTTTTTTCTGTAGACCTTGGCCTTTGCAATAAGTCAGAAGATGTGATCTGCTATGCAGAACCAATTTGTATACCACTGAGCAAAGACTCCTCTGGGTTGCACTGATAAGCCAAAAGAGTGCGAGATGCTTGTATTACTTTTACCAATAATTAATTGTGCTACTAGATTCTTTGCTATGGTATGTTCTGTTTTAAAATGAATCAGTCTAATTATGTTTTTTTGGGGAATCTACATAACATTTAATGGGATTTTGGAAGTATAAGATATATAGAGCTATGGTACTTTTTTAAGATTTCACTATATGACCTTTGTGTTATGAAAAATAATTTAGTTAATGCATTTGTGTTGGAGTTTCTTTGCAGTGCAAACAGTTGCAAAGGTATGTTACTGTACACACTGAAAGTGTGGCTTTCTTTTAAAGTTTGCAGTTATATTTATTATATGGGAAGGATTATTTCCTCCCAGTTCATTTTTGCTATATTCACTTCAGACTTCTGAAGTATTAGAATAAAATGGAATAATTATATCCGCAGGTTACTCCACTTTACCCCTCCTTACTACAGTATCACCATATGATATTATCTTACACACTGCAACTTTAGGCTTAATCCAACAAGCTTGTAAATAGGATGGGAAATACCTGCTTGTGTTTTTTTTTTATATCACAGATTATGATCATTGATTATTCAGGACTCATTGTACCACAATTATACTTAATCAGAACCTGCACAGTGTCATTCTATTTTATATGCTAAGTTACATTACCTGAGTTTACTAAATATCTGTAATGCTAGAGGTGACTAAGTCACTTGTTTTTGTGCTTAAACATTTTATGTTTCTCTACGATATGCTGATTACTTCTACTTTGCCTAGGGTTGCCACCTTTTCAGATGCCCAAAGTGGGACATGTTCTGTAGAAATGTCAGATTTTCCAGGACAAAACATACCTACAGCCATGCATAGTACAAAACTTTACTTTTTTGCACAAATAAAAGCTTATTCTAGTAACATTTGAATTGCTTATGCTACTTCACATAATATATACAAGTTTCATATATAAAATGACTGTTTTATGCAACTGCTAAAGAAAACTTAGGAAATATTTTTGTCCTGAAATCTCAGGACATTTGCTATTTTTCGATTTTTTTCGCAGGACACAACTGCCTAAAGAGGGACTGTCCCTCGCAAAGTGGGACAGGTGGTAACCCTAACTTTGCCTTATGCCTAGTGTGTGTTTGAAAAGTGTCCATCATGGCTGAATCCATCGACCTGCTGATCATGCATACATATGTATGTAATATCTAACAGTGCTTCCAGTAATAAGAACAGTCTTTAGAGTCAGCTTTTCTATTTTTAAACAAAGGTTTGTTTACAAGGCAAATTCAATATGGGGAGTAACATGAAAAACAGAAACAATAACGCACCGGAGGCTCTTTCCATAGTGCTGTTCAGCAAATTAAGAGCTCCAGATAAAATCTTATTTTCCTCAAAGCTGGCCAATAAACAGAACAGTACTTACAAAATTTCAGAATTTCTTTTCAGTAATTTATTTATTTTGCAGGCAAGGGTTAACTCTACTAGTTTCTCAGAGCAACAGTTCCTGTTCCTTTTCTACTAATCAGGGTCACCTTCCCAGAATTCCTTTGGCCTTCATGTGTAGCTCCCTGGAAATTCTTATTTGATAATATTTTTGACCCAGAAGTTTAGGAATTTGGAATCTCATTTCCTCCACAGGTAGTTGTCATTATACAGTGCAAGATACACCTGCTCCTCATTGGTTGCTACATATTCCTGCCTGTTTCTGATTTGCCTTCCTGCTTTATATGTCTTACCTATGGCAGATCTGCTAGAAAGGGCAACTCAAAGAGACACAGTGAGCAGTGTATTCTCCAGGCTAAGTAACCACTATGGCACAATATACATACATATATATATATATATATATATATATATATATACATATATATATATATATATATATATATATATATATATATACACATACATACAAACAGACAGACATGCATACATAGCTAAACAAATAAATAAAATAAAGCCAAAGCATATATGGTTATTTCTTGCAAATCAAGCTGTTGACTGAAAATGGGTTGGCATGGTACAACAGTTCTAATGGTTCTTTTAATGGCATCTTATGTCTGAGTAAATAAATGCATGTGTGACAGGAAAATGTAACTGGTAACAGTCTTGTAATTAAGTCAAAATGTTGACGTATTCTTGCTCTGTTCCAAGCTCTTCAGCACTAGACACACATTTAATTGCTTCAACCTGGCTTGTGGCATTTCATAATTTGGAAAGAATGTTGCTAGACTGAATGTAATTGCTTTATGTGAATCTTTGCATGCATTTTTAATACATTATTTAAGAGAGACAGAAAAGAGCATAACTAACTCTGTAAAAAATAAACATGGAGCCATTTTTGTTATTCTTTGATATATATATATATATATATATATATATATATATATATATATATATATATATATATATATATATAAATATATATATATACATATATATATATATATATATATATATGAAGGTGAATGTCTGAGTCTATAATAAAACATGAAATAAGCCATACACTCACTGATATGTATTTTGACTGAAAAGATACTGCCGAACTTATCAAGCAATGAGATGTGATGGTATACTGTTACACTACATTTGCACTTGCTTGATTCATTTATACAGTACACATTTTAAAACCATATGTTATTACTACATTACTAAAACTACAAATGGGATAAATGATGATACTAAGCCTATATAAAATGCTGGTTTTTGACTCACTGACTTAAGATAACCAATCATATTACCTGACTGAGTGAACGAAAATCACTGTAGAATGGGATGAACATTGCAGTGATGACGCTTCTCAGCATCTCACAGTATATGTCAGGGTGATGCTCATCTTCGTGCATGATGGTTGCACATCAGAACTCTAACTTCTGCATGTTTATAGGAAAGGGATTTCTATTTAGTATAAACACTAACAAGTGCAGAGACATATATAAATGTATCAAAATAACAAGACATTTGAGTGTTATAGTGTCAGTGGTACAACAGGTATCATGTTTACCTTTGGTCCAGAAGGCTGTAGGTTTTATTCCCACACCAGGTACATCTACTGCTGACACTGCAGTGCATCATAAGGGTGTGCTGCCCTAAGGGAAGAGACATTAAACTGAGGTCCCATCTGCCTGAGCTGGTGGTAGCTCAGGTGGAAGGAAGTTCCCCAATGTCTGGGCCAAATTTCTCCTAGTAGTATAAACGCTTTGGGTCTTCCCTGAAAAGAGACTACTAACCTAATGGGACAAACCTGATCAACAAAAAATAAATAAATACAAAAATAAATAAATAAAGCTTACTACTAAAAATGGTACACTGTTAGCAACATGCAGTAAAAGTAAAACCAGATATTTCATGGATCAGTCCACTGGTGAAAAGGCATGGTCTATGTCTCTGTGTCACTGGTGGCCACAGGAGTCTGTATAACACTGAACAGAAGGACAGAGCTGAGATCTTACTGGTGAGGAAATGTTGGGGACTATCAGGTTGTTCTAGGTGTTCAGTGAAGCCAACGGACATTGTATTCATTGATGGGCCTGATAAGAGAGGAATAAAATGGGATGGCAACTTCTTTGGACCTTGAGGATATATCATAAAGAGTACGTCATACAATTCAGAAGGATTTGGTAACCGTCACAGAGACACAGTGGTCAAATGAGAGTCTGTTATCAGCAAAGGTGGCCAAGTCCCTGATGACATGCAGGTTTAACTGGAATGTAATCTGCATGGTAAGCACAAGTAATGCTAGACTATCCAAAAATAATGATGTTGCATTTCTTTACATTAAGGATAAGCCCACGATCAGCATAACAAGCATTTGTTTCATCTAGCCATTGTGCACCAGCATGGGATTTGATAGCTGTACCCAGCTGATAATCATCATCAAAGTTCATTAGCCATAGTCTGCTGATATCAGCTTTCATGCCAGAGAAGTATATGAAGTATATACCAAAGAGAAGGGGGTCCAAAGCAGAGCCCTGTGGGACTGTGCTAGTAGTGATTTTCTTCCTAAAGCAAACAACCCTGATATTAACAACATTAGTTCTGTCAGACAGCAAGTTGCCTGTCCAATGAACAATGTATGGATTAATGTTGCAATGGAAGAGTTTATCAATAATCACAGCATTACGGATAATGTTGAAGGCTTTGGCAAGGTCCAGGTAAACAGCCCTTTACCAAACCTTACTAATTCTTTCAAAAGACTCAAACAAGTTGAGGAAGCATGATCTGCTTTTAACAAAGCTGAACTGTTGTGTATCCAGGGATATAATGTCACCTATATTCTTGCTTATTATTTCAACTATAATGCACTCCATAGCCTTACAAATAATACTAGTGACACTAATAGGCCTATAATTCTCAGGGTCAGCAGTGGTGCCATCTTTATGCAAGGCACCACAACAGTTGTTTTCCTCACCGCAGGTATGTAACCACTGGACAAAGACTAATGTGTAAGAGTTGATGCAGAGATTTTGCTAGATAAGATATAACTTCTAGGAAGGCATTCAGGGATATTGTAAGGACCCATGTTACAAAAACTTTTAATTCTGGAAAGTGCCATAATAGCTTGGAGAAAGGATTTCAAATAGTTCCTGAATTATCAGAAACTGCAAATTTGGTTCCTTCCATCTCTATTTGCCTACTGTGTGACTCTAAGCATGTCACTTAACCAGACATAAATGGGCTTATCTGGTTGACAAATGCAAAAAAATAGCCTCATATTCAAAATGTTGATAGGGCTAAATCTAACACTTTGTGGATGTAGGCAGCTGCCTTCATCCCAGTGCTGGTGAGGGGGCCTGACCAAACAAAAATTAATTAAAAAGAGCAAAATCATTCCTCCTAAAACATTTTTAAAAAGTAGTCTAAGATAATGTCCTATTCAGCATGTCCTGCTCTTTAAAAAAGCATTTACTCCTTTATGAGCAAGAGCTCCAGTCTCTTTGACTGGATGGAGCCCACACATACAGCAAATCAGAAAACCAGGGCATTGACACAATATTTTAACCCAGCATTGATTTATTTTTTCATCAGCAGGGTGAACTGCCAAACAGATTTCTTTTCAGCATTTTAAAACAAAGCAAGCTTTGGAGATTCTCTGAGTGTTTTTTATGCAGGGAATTTGGTGAACAGGAATGGCAGAGAGGTGCATTGTAACACGTTAAACAGAGAGTGTGCTTCAGCATTAAGTGTATATGAAGAAGAGTACTGTGTGTGTTCTGACTGATTTCTTCAGCATTATGAAACAAATTTCAGAAGATTGATCGAACAGCAAAGATGCCCTTGAAATGGTGAGTGTGTGTAAAATGCCACATTTAGACAGTACCGCCTTGTTAAGTGACTTGCTCAGAGTCAGACCCTATACATTAGTTACAAAAGATGACAGGCTTAATCCTCACATCAACTTCCAGACCTCCAGTAAGTTTTTTTTTTGGTACATCACTGAAGAATATAGTGAATCAACATTAGAGTCTCACAGTTTTTTGTGGTTCAAAAACACATGTTGTTGCAAAATCTGTTATTCTGGTAACTTTAAGTGATTTTAAATAATCTGCTCTTATCTGTTTCCAGTTTTGAAGAGCATCTCTGATTTTGCTTAACAATTAAGCCCTCTACTTGAGCAAGTCACTTAAGCAGACGGTGCTTTGGGGCAACTGGAAATTTGGGCTATGCTCATCAATGTGCCCTTAGACTGCAAGCCTAGTAACTACCTATGAAACACAGTACTTATGGTGTAAAGGAAGGAAATTAATTGTAATAAAAAGGGACATCATCATATGAGACATGTTCTTAGGATGTGATCCTTGGTTTCCTTAATGTTGGCATTGTGTTTATTTCACTGGAGTTAAATTGGACAGCGTGAAGTTATGAGTTAATATTAATATTTTAACTATGAATGCAATTTTAATTGTTTTTCTCTTTTTTTGGCAGGCATGAAGAGGACTGTTTGGGCTAGAATCGTTTGTCTAGCACCTATTGTAGATGAGTAAGGCTATGAGCTGTTAAAGATCTGATTCCTGAAGTACATGGTTTGACTCTATCAGCTTTCGCTTGTCTTTTATGTGACTATGCAAAGTTACTTCATCGGACAGTACTCCTGGGCTGCTCCTGAAAAAGGACACTTGTGTCCAGTGAACTGTCCCAGGCCATTAGTAAACGTGTTATATGTTAGTCCTTTGAATTCCTGCACCCTTCACATAGATGCTAATTAGTACTTCACTATATGCTATTTGAGTATGAATCCAGGCAAGTTTCTTGTAGTTTAATGAGTTGCCAGATGTATTTTCACTAAATGTTGGTTTCAAGAGAAGAGATGTTTACTGTTTTTCATGTTTAGTCTGGTTTCAGTGAGTGTTTTGTTTACAAAATGGTTGTCATTGTTTTTCCTGTAAAATTGGAAGTAAAGGTTTTAAATGATATCCAAATCACTGAGATAATTGTAAAATTAAAATTAAAATAATATGTCCACTGATGGGTTTTAACAGTGCTTATGGTAATTGGGAAGAGGTAGCCAAGTACTGGGATACTGGTATGGCTAGCAGGGGCCTGATTTATTAACCTACACAAGGCCCCGCCCCATTTGTCCACAATCTGACAGTGTTGACTCTGGCAGTGCATGCTGCAACAAAACAGCATTATTAGCCATGAGAGTAGACCAGACCTGTACTGAGTTATGTTAGATGGCACAGCTATTCTTGATGATGGAGAAGGCATAAGAGACAAAAACTGAGATGTGGGTGTCCTGCAAACATGTAACCCCCTCCCCCCAAAAAACAATATGCTATATGCAGTAATATTTCTGATTTTTTAATGACTTGTGGGTCATTGAACCAAACCTATTGCAGCATTTATATTGACTGTAATTGTTTTAGGCTGGAATATGTGATATAGTTTAAACATGTTGCATTACAGTAATATATTTTTGCATGACCATCTTTACAGCTTCCATCAGTTGCAAAGGGGTTGACATTCGTCAAGCCATATAGTCTATATTATTTGGAGTAAAGATCAGAACAGTCTGATATTCAGCATCCCTTATTAGTCATTATTGCATATTACTGTGGTACAGTCTACTCTACAAGATCAGATTGTAAAGGATTCCTGTATTTAAGGTAAAAATGTTAGTCTGGCATTTGGTGCAGAAGAGTAAACTTCCGACTTGGTAATGAGCTGTGTCCTATGGAATTACTATAGAAAGGGTGCAGAGTTTCAATCTTTCCACCTTCATTTACCTGCTGTGTGACACTGAGCAAGTCACTTAACCATTCAGTGCTTTGGAGCAATTTGGAACTTGGGTTAGGTTCCTTAATGGTCTCCAGGACTACATGCCTAGTAACTTTGAACCTGTTGTCATTTGTCACCCATTCCCTATTGCATAGCTGATCTAGTTAAGGGAATGTTATGGCATTATCACCAGCAGAACATTGGAAATTCATTCTTCAAGGGCAGCAGGCAGTGCCTTTGCAGATGAGGCACATAAATGCAAAGCTGTTTACCAACAGCAGTCACTGCAATAGCCATAGTTCTCTTTAATGTTGAATTACTCAGATGACTTTTACTTCTGCATGAATTGTGCATATTGACTTCACATATGTTATCAGATTACTTTCTTATCCTGTTATAAACATTCTTCTATTTAAACTGTACAACAAACAGCTGGATCTTATGTTAAGATGCTAGTGATCTTTTTATAATTTCATGTAGCTACAAATAAAGTATGTGTAATTTTCTTTCTTCCTAACAATATGGAATGTAAACAGCAAACAGTGGCTGCATCTGCTTGTGGGGGATCTCTGTGGATGTAAATACCTTATACTCTTAATATTTAGTCATTTTAAACAGTGTGTAATCTGACTTTGCAGGACTAGTCTGTGGGGCTGCATGTTTGTGACTTAAGTTGGAATACTTTAGCTACTATGTTTATGTGAAACAGATTTGAAATATGTGACTTTGGTCATTATTACTGTTATTATTATTATTATTTATTGTTATATATTTTTATTTATTTATTTATAGGTTCATAGGTGTGTACTAGGCTCATGGCCCTGGAGCCTTTACAAGCCTAGCACATAGGATTACCCTGGCATTGTGCCACCCGACCTTAGTTCCAAGTGCATCTGTCAAGTAGAGCCACTGGAGTGATCCACAGGGTGAATTTCCTGTTTCCCATCCACTCATCAAGATTTCTCTTGAAGAAGGCCAGTGAGATGCTCTGCATGACATGTATAGGAAGTCTATTCCAGAGCATGGGTGGTGTCTGGGTTATGAACCTGTCCCTCCAGCATGTTCTGTTGCTTGTGGTAATGAAGTTGAGGTCTCTGGAGCGTGTGTTGTGGAGGGATTGGGATTTCTTTAGATGTAGAATTTCTAACAGAGCTGGGTCAGACATGTCTTTGTAAGTCAAGCAGAGAGTGCCTCTAAATAGGCAATATGAGACAGAGAATAGGTGGATTTTTTGAGTCTGTCCATATAGGACAAGTGTGTAAGGCCTAGGATCCTGTTTGTGAGTTACTTTTGCGGCCTCTCCAGTTGCTGCAGGTGTCTAGTGAGGTACATGCCAAATGGGGCATTGTACTCAATGATTCGTCTAATGAGGGAAGAGTAGAGGGAGACAATGACCTCTTTCTTCCTGGATGCAAAACCCTTAGTAATGAGATGTGCCACATAGAAGGACTTTCTGACCACAGTGGCAATGTGGTGGTCAAAAGAGAGTTTGCTGTCAACCTGTGTTCCCAGATCTCTTATAACGCCTTCTGTGTTCAGTGGGCTACCATCAATGTGGTAATTCAAGGGAACCGGGTTTTTCCCAAGGGGGATGATGACACATTTTTTGGCATTGAGCTTAAGGCCATGGTACTGACACCAGTTGCTGGTCTCAGTGAGGCCTTTCTGTAGGATATCAACATCACTTGGGGAGTCAATAATAGCTCCCAACTTGCAATCATCTGTGAATTTTGTCAGCTAGAGTCCCTTCGTGTTGGCCTGGAATTCAGAGACGTAGATACCAAACAGGAGAGGACCTAGGATCGAACCCTGTGGACTCCAATCGTGACTTGTCTGCAGTCTGACCTGGAGTTCGCTACTTTCACACTGTGGGTTCTATCTGTGAGCCAGTTTGCAACCCATCTAGTGATATAGGGGTTGATGCCTAACTTAGTGAGTTTTTCTTTGATTCCTGAGTGGGGAATGGTATCAAAGGCCTTGGCCAGATCAAGGTAGGCTGTATGAACCACCTTGCCTTCATCCACAGCTCTGGTGACTGACTCAAAGTAGTCGACCAAACTGAGCAGGCATGATCTACCCTTCACAAAGCCAAACTGTGTAGGATCCAGAGTTTGGAGATTCCCTATATCCTTGTTTATTAAGTCCATAATGATGCATTCCATAGCTTTGCATATCAGAATCATAAGGCTAATGGGGCAATAGTCCACAGGGTCTGTAGTCACTCCTCCTTTGTGCAGAGATGACTGTAGCAGTGCGACATTTGGTAGGGACAAAGCCTGAGGCGAGGCTGTGATTGAACAGGGCACACAGGTGAGGTGCCAGTTCACTCTGTAGTTCATATAGAATACAGCCAGGGATATTGTCAGGTCCCATAGAAGCTGTATTCTTGGCCTTGGACAGTGCTGTTTTAACCTGTGCAGCAGTAATACTGGGTGCCCTGCAATCTACTGGTATTGTGATTGGTTCTTTTGGGGGGTGAGACAGGTAAAGTTGGCACCGAATCTGTTGGCCAGTATATTGGCAATATTTGTTGGCTCAGTATAGGCGGCACCAGTGTGCAGTAGCTCAGAGCAAATCGGGGTATTGCTGTGGAGATTCTTTACATAACTATAGAAGGCCTTGTGGTTGTCTTTACTATCTGCTGCAATTTTGTTTTCATAGCTAGCTTTATAGGATTTGATGAGGGATCTTAACTTTTTGTTGAGGCTAAGGGAGTTTTTCTAGTCTTGGGATTTTACCTTATTCTGCATCAGTTTCCTCTTTCTGTTGTAGAGTTTGTTTATGGCAGGAGACCACCAGATTGGCTTCCTTTTTTTGGAGGAGAGCATCTTGGTTCTATTGGGTATGGTGAGATCCATGCATTTGTGTACGTGTTCGTACAGTGCATTGGAGTATGATTCAGGAGTCATGCAACTATTCTCCATTTGCATAAGTGCCATGAAGTTAGCCACCTCTGTTTTTAGGAGCCCAGAGTTAGCTTTGGAGATGTTTTTCATGGTGGTTACCTTTGCAGGGGGGGGGGGGTGGATTTCTAAAGTGATTAGTTTGTGGTCAGATCTAACCAGGGAAGAGTTGACTACGGTTGTAGAGCAATGGTCGCCCATGTTAGTAATGCCCAGGTCAAGGATGTTGCTACCTCTAGTTGGGGTAATTTATTTATTTATTTTATTGACATTTGATTACTGGGAATGTCCACCTAGGTCTGGAGACCCAGAGAGAAAAGCTTCAAAGCATTACAAAATATTTTAACAATAACTTTATGGTCTTTAAAAGTAATGCAAAAAACAACTACAGTTTAAACAATTATACCAATTAGACATAATATGAAAACATTAGTTAAGAATAGATACAAGTTATATAACATAGAGGATTATGATCGGTTTACCAATCCCTACTGTCTTACTATGTGTCTCAGACATGGATGCTAAGAAATTCACCTCAAAAGCAAATCTCAAGAGATGAATCTTGGCATCCATGTTGAGAACACTTAACTGTAGGTTAGGATCGGAGACCTCATCATAATTCTTTGTAGTGCATCAAGCTTTATCTGCTCCATGTACTACAAGTTAATGTAAAAAAGAAAAAAAAAAACACAGACTGCTGAGAAGGATATCTGTGGATAAAAATGACTTACCCTGCTATGCTGATAAACTTAAAAAGTCATTAGTCTGTGTTTGCATGACTACTGTGCATTTGTGTAAAGCAAATTGAAATACTTTCTGTGGCCATATTTTTTACTATCAGGCATGTGATGTGTACACAGTAGATAACGTGGTTGTAATTGTTGACTACAGATAGTGGTGAATGATATAATTGGAGAGATACAGCCAGGTAATGGGACACCGAGATGGCTGTGGGGAGGACCTGTTCCATTACCCTGTCTAGGGCCCCATTTGATCATGATCTGGCTCTGTCTGCAGGTCCTCTTTCCTCTCTTCACCCCTTCAAGTGCTTATGCTGACACTGGACTTAAAGGGTACATATCTCCCAAACCTTTCAACTTCTTGATTCAGTAATTCCAGATAAAGACAAAAATAATAGAGGGAAAAAGCCCTAAGTCAGAGAGAATTTTTAAATGTTACTCTAATTCACTAATAAAGTTAATAGAACAGCATGTTTTGCATCAGCATGAATTTCTGAACAATAAAAAGCAAAGGCTGGTATGTGCCTAGCATTGAACAGAATTCTACCTTCACCAAAGATGATGTCACAATATGAACAGAAGTTGATTGACAAATAATTGGCTTTGTTTCTGGTGTCATTCTATGTGGATAAAATATTTCTCAGCAGGAGAGGACATAGTTAATAAACCACATTATTTTGTCAAGGATGGCATGTACCTGTCACCACTAGGCTTTATAATATTGGCTAAACCATTGTTCTCCTCCATAGAGCCTTTTAGGCTACACCAAACTGTCAAACATTCCAACATAGCCAAGAAATCTAAAGGTGTTACTGCTCAATGGCAGGAGTGCAAACAAGAAGCTTCACTCCCTTAAGCTGTCCTCTCCCTGGAGAATGCAAACATCTGTTCAGTTACCAAGACATGGTTTAAAGTCACAGATGGTAACCCAGTAGTGCCAGACTTCAGTGTCTTCTGCACATTTAGACCAGCAACTGTACAGGCAGAAACTAAAGATGGAGATGTCTCGATCTACATCAGTAACAATCATACCTCCAGGCTGGTTAAACAAGGTGATGTTCTGGAGTTCCTCCATGTCCAGATTGCCATAGTCAAAGTCCCATACCATATCCTAGCAAGTAACAGGTCACCCCTTATGTCACATAAAACCCATAGCTCATATTCAGACCAATTGGAGGCACTCACCATTCAACCAAATACTACACTCATGCGGGGACTTTAATTACCCTATATAAACTGGGATTCCTAGATGACCCCAAATTTGCAGGTACAGAGTTTTCTAGACTTTGCAAACACAAACACCCAATAATGGAGTCACCAGTTAGGAACAGGAAGACCACCACAGAATGGTACAAAATCCACACTTTATTCCAAGTGTAGCACTTTCTTCCCCACTCAAGGGACTTCTTCAGAACGGTAAACCAAAGCACACACCCAGACATTTATAAACCCACCCCAATTAAACAATTAAAATGGTTTGATCAATTTCCTACAAACAGTTCATGCTTCCAAGTAAAAAGGAAAAGAAAGAAAAAAAAAATACATATTTGTATATACCAAATATTGCATAAAACACATTCCCTTAAAAACTTTAAAATCCTGAATTCATAATTCAATGAAAAACATACCATAAGAAAATTACCATAAAAAGGGGGGAACATACCTATTATAACTTGAATTGCTACCCTAAAATATTGTGTAACTTTAATACAAATCATCTCATTAATACCTGGATACTGAGATGCATTTAAAAACAATTGCAACTTCAGTTCCAGTACATGTAAATGTACATCCAAAATAATACCCTGCTCATCCTTGAGTAGTTGTTGAATCACCAGAAACTTAAATTGGTGTCCCTGACATTTCTCCAAATACCTGTAGAGAGGACTAGTGGTTCTTTTGTTTTTAATGTCACCCAAATGCTCTCCAATCCTTACTTTAAATTTTCTACAGGTTTTACCCACGTAAAATATGGGACAATCTTGACATTTTGCCACATAAATCACATTTCTGCTATTACAGTTAAAATGCCCCTTGATGCAAATCGCCTTTCTATTGATGTTGACATTTCCCCCTGTTTCAAAAATGGATGAACAGTAAACACATGTATTACATTTATAATTCCCAAATCTCCTATTACATGTGTCATACCCTGTCCCCCTCTCCAAGATATTTTTCAATGATCTATCTTTTCTAAATACAACTCTGTGGGCTTTTCCTACTTTTTGTGCAATATTTGCATCAAACTGCAATATTTCCCAATTATTTTTGACAATGTCAAATATTGCTTTTGCCACACCATTGTAAGTGATTATTAAGCTCATAAAAGTATTGGATTTATCCAATGCACCACCCTGGGGTACACAAGTTCCATTTCTGAAAATAGGCTTGTATATACCTTGGTTACGTTTACTTTTTACTTCAATGCTAACATCACTCAGCAAACCATTTGGATACCCTCTCTGCTTGAACATTTGCATGAGAAACTCCAATTCACTAAAGAACTCTTCTTGTAAGCTAACCATTCTGGCAGCCCACACCATTTGCCCCTTAACTACGGATTTCTTTTGATGGTGTGGGTGCCAGCTACTGTAATTCAAATAGGAATTGGAAAAGGTAGGTTTCCTAAAAATACTATTTATGAACCTTTTGTTCACTCGATCCAATTCCAAGTCAACATCCAAATAATTAATCCTGAACCGATTATATTCAAAGGTAATTTTCAAAAAATTTACTGTTTCATTAATGTACACCAAAAGTTCTTTTAAACTAGCCTCAGTTCCCTTCCATATCAGGAAAAGGTCATCCAGGAATCTGGTGTAATGAACTATTTTAGCCATAAAGGGACTTTCATCAGGTGTTCCTGTTCCCAGAAGGACATAGCCAGATTGGCAAAAATGGAGGCATACGCCACCCCCATTGCCACACCCTTGACCTGTTTATAATACTGGCCTTTGAAATGAATGTAGTTGTGCTTTAATACTACCTCCATCAACACAATAAACTTATTCACCTCCTCCTGGTTAAACAAATTAATCTTACTGAGCTGCTGCTCTACCTAGTTTAATCCTTGGTCATGAGGGATTACTGAAAAAAGATAGCATACATCAATGGTGCCCATGATTAAATCAGAGGTTACCTCAATGCCATTTAACTTATCCAAAAGTTGCCAAGAGTCCTTGCTGATATATGTAAACACTCGCAAACTTTTTTGCATGCTCTGATCTAAATATTTACTTATAAAACATGTTTTCGGTCTCTTGCCATCCACAATAGGCCTGAATTTTGGATTAACTAGGCCCTTGTGTATTTTTGGAATTCCAAAAATATTTGAGACCATAGGGTGGTCATTTTTCATATACAAATACTCATTTTTGTCAATTTGCCCCGATATACCATGTCAACCAAAAGTAGATCTATCTTACGGTATGCAACCTTTATCTCATTCAGAGAACTTTCCTCATAAATACCTTCCAGTAATAAGGAGCTCATCCCATCAAGATAATCCCCCCTGTCCATAATGACTATGCCATTACCCTTGCTGGGTTTCATAAATCTGACATTGGTGTGGCTAGTCAAATCTACCAATAACTATTGTTCATGTCTGGTCATATTTGAAGCTCTGTCTTGATCTCAGGTTTTGCAAATATTATATACTTGCCTGATGTCTTTTTCACAATTTTTTTCAAATAGACCAATCACATTATTCAAAGGGGGGTTAAAGGTGCTTGGCTTTTTATATTGCTCATGGGTAACATTTCCAAACTCACTTTCATGGCTAAACCAAACCTTCATATTTAACTTCCTGGTGAAGCATTTCAAATCCATGAGTGTTGGTTATGTTTCCTGTCCTCCAGAGCACAAAAGAAAAGTCTTTAGCTAGTAAATTAGCATGTTGGCCATTGAGATTTAATTGTGAATAATTGTAAATGTTAAAATCACTCATCATTCACAATAATCTCAGGCTCTAACCCCCTGTTTTCATAATTTTGTTCATTTAAGCACTGAACCAAAATTTCCAAATCAGATTGCCCACTTAAATTATAACTATTACTTTCCTTTTGGTTCACTGAGTTGTTATCCAATCTATAATAATGATTGTCAGTTATACTTTGATTATTACATTCCACCTCATTTGCATCCCCACATTGCACTATAATTTGATCATCATTTACCACCAAATATGATACATTCCCATTTTCCCTTTTGTTGTAAATACCACAGTTTTCACAACTGAACCAATTATTACAACCACCATGATGTACATTTGTGAAATTGTCCATGATTGCTTCGTTCACACTATACATCGAAATATCCATCTCAAGATTTATATCCTCACTTTTGTCTTTTTCTGTGTCCGTATTTAGTTCTTTAACCAATGAATTGATTCAAGAACTAGTATTAAATTCATAACCACAATGACAAACTTCACAGACCGCTCCAATTACATTATCCCCCAAAGGCAAACAGGCGACCTGGTGTAAGTTCTCTTTAGTTGAAACTACATTAGTTCCCTGGAAATTAATGTTTTTAACATGATTGTCACTATTTTTATTTACGTTTACATTTGACCGTTGACTGTCCGAAAATTATACCGGAAATAGCCCTACTAAGTGTTTCATGACCTGTAACTCAACACAAACACCCATAAACACAAACAGCCTGAACCAGATAGGACATTCAGCTACCATAGGTACAAACACATTGGGCTTGGTACTCACAAACATGGGAGAACGCCCTCCCAACCCCCACCACTACTCTTGTGTCCTCTCTGGAAAGGTCAGAAGATCAGACCACAAAGTAGTCTCCTTCGAAATCATATAGTTCTGTAACACTAACAAACCCTGTCACAGTTTAGAACTACTGCAAGGAAAACTACCTTTTATTAAGTGATAACCTGCAAAACGTTCAAACCCCCTCCAAACCCAGATAATACAGCAACCTATGTGAAATTGTTCACAGAAGTTCTGTACAGCCATGTCAGTGACTGCATAGAGGCAGCTATGCCTACCAAAGGTAAACACAAAACTAATTTGAAAAACCAACCACCCTGGTGGAATACTAAATTAAACAGATTGTACAACAAAAGTAAAAAGCCATAGGAAGTTTAAGACCAAAAATGATAAAAACGTATTCATGAAACTGAATAGACAACTAAGAGGACTAATTAGATTAATTAAAGCCAATTTTGAGGTTACGATAGAATCCCAGGTCAAAAACAACCATAAGGCCTTCTTCAGCTATGTCCAAAAACTATGAATAGCAGTAGGTTTTAAAGGCACTCTCTGAAGCCAAAGATATAGCTTTGATGGGCCCTATAACATCTCAGGGCATCTCTTAAATAGCCTGAAATATAACTTAGCAGGGCCATTAGAGTCACTCCATATCCTCTGAACAGGCTTTGCACCATGTGAATAGAGGACTGCAAGGCTCATCCCTTTGCACAAGGGCAGGCTATCAGTGGATCACAGGAACTACAGACCCGTTAGTCTGACTAGTCTCATGGAAAGAATTATCATGGAAATTATTAACAATGACATAGGAAACCTTCAGACATTAGACCCAATCCAGTTTGTTTTCCTCAAAGGAAGGTTATACCTACTTTGAGAATGTCAGAAAGGCAATGGATGAGGACAAAATGGTGTATACTAACTACTGTAATGTATCTAAGGCATTTGATACAATACTTGATTTGGGTATTGTAAACAAACTCATGGGATGAGGCATAAACTCCTTTCTAGCCCACTGGAAGGCTAGCTAGCTCACGGATAAGATGCAAAAGGTTAAGATTGGAGAGACCACCTGCACAAAGAGGATGGTCACCAGTAGAGTACACCAGGGCTATGTGCTGGGTCCTCTCCCCTTTGGCATTTATTTCTCAAAAGTCAAGGCCAATGTCAAGGGCCAATGGCTTACCAAGTTTGCAAATGATTTCAGTTATAGAACCCCCTCAAGATACTAACAGTTTACAGAAAGGTTTAACACAGAAAAATGACTGGTGACAAAGCCATGTCTTGGTATGTACAAGGCTAATGACTACAAGAGCCTTTTTAAGCCTAGCCTTGCATCCCAAATCTCTGACAAGTTCTGTAAGCAGGGGCTAGGGAGATGAAATATTTACAAGCAGGGGCCTGGGAGATGAAACATTTACAGGCTGCTTGTATCCATTAGGTGTCAAACCAGGGATAAATTTCCTGTTCCCGATCCAATAGTCCAAATTACACATGAATTGGTATAGATAAGAACTCTACTTCATAAGGATAGGGAGCCTGTTCTAGAGAAGAGGGCAGTCTCTGGGATACATCCCTGTTTCCCCATCAGGCCCTATTTATTTCACAGGCAATGTTTAAGTCTTTAAAATGGGTAATTCTGGAGGTTCATCAGGGTGAAGTCTGACAATAGTTTGTATGCCAAAGAGCTCCCCTCAACAGCCAGTAGAAGACAGAATACAGTGATAGGGCTTTGAGGTGGTCTGCACAGAACATGTTCCTTATGCTCTGTATCCTTTTAGTGAGAACCTCTGTGGATGTTCCAATTGCTGAATATGCCTGATTAGGTACATACCAAAGGGGGCATTATACTCGATGAATTTGGAATGCAAAGGAACAATGACCTCCTTGGACCTAAGTGCTATACCTTTGTTTATTTGTTGCACAACACAGAATGATTTCCTCACTCATGTAGACACATGATTGTTAAAGGTTAGATTACTTTCTATGTGTGTGTCCCCAAATCCCTCACTACTAGGCCATCTCTCAGGCGTGTGTTGTCAATATGATAGTTACAGGAAGTGAATGACTTCCCAAAGGATACTGTTCTGCATTTCTAAGCATTTAGTTTTAGTGCATGACTCTGACAAAATGTATTTGTCTATGTCAGCCCTTCCTAGAGAACATTTGTGTCAGTGGGGGATTATATGACTGCTCCTGATTTGCAATAATCTACAAACTTAGTCAACTAGAGGCCCTTGACATTGGTCTTGACTTCAGAGAAGTAAATGTCAAAAAGGAGTGGTCCCAGGACCGATGCCTAGGGAACTCTGCTTGTGACTGGCCTCTTTGTAGAGGTGGACTCCCTAGTTCTAACATCCTGGGTGCTGTCTGTGAGCCAGCTGGCTATCCACTGGGTGATATAAATATTTCTACCTAACGTCTTGATTTTGTCAACAATGCCTACATGGTATACTATATCAAATGCCTTGGTCAAATCAAGATAGGCAGTATAAACTGCTTTGTCCTCATCCATTGCTTTGGTGACCTTCTTAAAGAAGTCCAGTAGGTAGAGTAGGCATGACCTACCCTACACAGAACCAAACTGGATTGGATACAGTGTTTGGAAGTTTCTTATGTCATTATTGATCATTTCCATGATAATTCTTTTCATGGTTTTGCATATGAGTCTAGTGAGACTTATGAGTCTGCAGTTTCCAGGGTCTGTAAATGGTCCAGCTTTGTGCAGAGGGATAATGATGATTGCTGTTTCCAATTTGTGAGGCATGAAGCCTTTTTGGAGGCTAAAGTTAAATTACAGTTCAAGAGGGCCTGATAGATCATGTTTTATGCAGTGTAGAAGGCATCCTGGGATATTATCTGGCTAATTGATGCAGTGTTCTTGGCCTTAGAGGCAGCATTGAAGACATGTTCCCTAGTGATAGTAGGGGGAGGTATATTTGATGGTATTTCCTGAAAGGAGGTTGAGGGGGAGAGAGGGGTAAAGTCAGAGCTGAATTTCTCTGCCAGTAGGTTTACGATATCTTCTGGCTCAGTATAGCTGGTTCTATTAGTAATAAGCTCTGCACACAAATGTGTGTTACCTTTGAGATTGCAGACATAGCTAAAGAATACCTTCTGGTTGTCCATGGTCTGTGAGGCCAAATTTACCTCAAATTAGGTTTGATAGATTTTATTTGTCTTCTGAGTAGTTTATTAAGTTTGATGAGAGTGCTTTTATCCCACTGGGTGCTATGCCTCCTAATTTTTGCCATGATTGTCTTCCTTCTGTTATACAGCCTATTTATGTTGTGATTGCACCAGGGCGGCTTGTTGTTTGCTACTTCTGTACTTCCTCCTGGTGGGCGTAGCTGCCTCTATGCAGCTATTAACATGCTTGTATAGAGTTTCTGTGAACAGCTCCTTGAAGTCAGCAGTGTCCTAAGGGTTTATGGGGGCTTAACATTTTGCATGGTTATCAGTTAATAGTAGGAACTTAGAGTAGTTCCCTGAAATTTCCTGGTTTAGCTGGGATTCTAGATTTTATTTTTACTTCAAGGGAGATAATTTTATAGTCTGTCCTTATCAGAGAAGACATTACACTAGGGAGTGTGCAGCACACACACTACCATATCAGCGAGGACCAGATCCAGTATGTTTGCACACTTGGTTGCATATTGACAATCTAGTACAGGGAGTTTCTGTTTATAAAATTCTGGAATCTCAGATCCTGCATGTTTGGTGTCATATATGATTCCCAGTTAACAGTGGGGTAAATGAAATCACCCATGAATGTGGTATTGGGTTGGATGGTAAGTGTGTCTAACAAGCTTAAATACAGGTTGTGTTTTTCACAAAAGAGACACAGCTGTGGTCTCTTTTCTAGTTTAAATGTGCAGTTGAAAGCGGAATACAAGTAAAGCACAGTGTAAAGAAAATACACCACAATGTACAAAATAGAAGAAAGAAATGAATCAATAGAAATTACAAGAAAGCAAAAACAAACTAACCTTTCCCTCACAGCAATCTATGGCAGAGTCTGAATGAGCTTTTTCAGTAAAGCCTTGAAATGTTTTATTTTACACCTTAAACAGTAGGTTTAGTTCCTAACTGCACCCTCAATTCACAGGTAATGAACCTTAATTGACCTGTTATAATTTATATGTGACTCACAAGATACACAACTGTGGTCTCTTTCCTAGTTTATATATGCAATTGAAAGCAGAATAGTTGGGAACTGCTGATTGAGGGCTCAGTATCTGTTATTCTAAAAGTGTATTAATTCTGGTTTAAGCACTTGGGCTTGAGGCCAATTATATTACATTAAGAGGGTCTGTGTTCTGCACTCTTGTGGGAGGAGAGGCTGGACTCTGTCCTTCTGAGCTGGGAACTTCTGGTTAAAGGCTTATAGTGCCTGCATATTTGGACTGCTTCTTACTGAAATTGGTACACCTTGTTTGCTGTAGCATAGACTAGATCCAGGCCTGCTGAATCTAGCTTTGTTTGTATGCTTGTTGTTTGTTTATTTCCCTGAAACGCTAATTCTACCTAAAACGCGGCCTTTTAGCACTACTGTGGATCCCTAGTGATATCTGCATTGCTTACTGTACTTATTTCCTTGTTTCACTTGAAAGAAAGTTACTGTTTGTCATTTTTGCATTTAAGTTACCTGTAACACATTGCATTTAAGTTACCTGGCACTTGCTCACTAAAGCAATTATATAAGTCAGCTCTAAAAAATTAAAAGCACTACACCCTCACAAACTCCCCTTGAGTACCTTGTTCCCCATTGGCCCTTTTTTCCAATTATAAAGGAATTCCCAATACTATTCTAGCATGTCCAAAGGTCAGTTGTCAATCTCCTCTCTGGTCCAGCTGGTGAATCTGGGAATCTTGAGGCAAGGTTACAACTGCCTCATGTACACAGACAACCCTCTCCTCCTCCCAACAAATTCCAACACACGTGAGAGATGCAACCATATAGCCAAACTGGAGGCTAAGCTCTCTCAACTCAGTACTGGCATAACCAGTCAGGAGGAGAAGGAAACCACACTCACTACAATTCCAGTCTCACATAGACCTACCACGACAACAAACCAAACACATAAACACACAAAAACATACTCGGAGGCTCTAAATAAAAATCTGCCTAAGCAGCAGAGACCTCCAAAGCAGACACCCAAGCAACTGCTACCCCAAAACAAAACAAGTGCAACACATAGCTCACAAAGCCAGTGTGCCGAACAGTCACAGCCCTTAAGGCTAAACAACACACCTGATACACTTGTAATAGGTGACTCTATCGTCAGGCACACTGACATCCCGCTCACCAGGCTGAACAAGGAGAAGGTCACGGTGAGCTGCCTGTCGGGCGCTAGGATCCGTCACATAACACAAGCACTCAGATCACTCCAAGGCAAGTACAAATATGACTCAGTCATTGTCCATGCTGGTGTGAAGGACCTGAGACATACCTCCCTGGACTACATGAAAAGAGACATAGAGAAGCTCTCTGAGCATGTAGCCCAGGCCGGTATGACCCTGACCTTGAGTAGCATCTTACCCTCACCAAGAATGATGCCACAATATGAAGACAAGATGATCAATTTCAACAATTGGCTTAAGTGTTGGTGTCATTCAAAGGGGATCCAATGCCTGTCAGCCTGGGATGACATGCTCGACAAGCCACGATGCTTCGCTAGGGATGGCTTGCACCTGTCACCGCTGGGCTTTCGGATATTGGCAAAGGCTCTTGCTACCCACATAGTGCCTTTTTTAGGCAAGGCTCAAAAGACAAACCCACCTCCATAGGTATCACAAGGGATAAGAAACTAAGAGTAATGCTACTCAACGCCAGAAGTCTAAATCTCAAGATGCACGCACTCGAAACTCTCCTTAGCATGGAGAACATCGATATCTGTGCAGTAACAGAAACCTGGTTCAAGGCTCCAGAGAGCACCCCAGCACTACCAGGTTATAACTCATATCATGCTTTTCGGCCCCAAAACTTGGACCGAACCACAAAAGGAGGGGGAGTATCAATATTCGTCAAAGATACCCACACCTCCAGGTTGGTGGCACAGCATGAAGCATCAGAGACCATCCATGTGCAACTAACAGTGGGTAAAACTGCCTTCCAGTTTATAGCCTGCTACAGACCACCCTCCCAAACACAGGAACCCCACTTGGCCTTCCTGAGAATACTGGAAAATATGAAGGTCTCTCCAAACACCATTATATTGGGCGACTTCAACTACCCAAACATAGACTGGGAGCATTACTCTAGCTCCAACACCCTAGCCCAAAGGTTCCTAGAATTTATAAACTCAAATGCTATGGAACAACTTGTTACCACTCCCACAAGAGGGGAAAACATACTGGACCTGATCATCACCAACATGGGGACACTATGCTCCAGACCAGAAGTGTATCCCTCACTGGTAAGATCAGACCATAAACTAATCTCACTGGATATTCACATCCCGACCCCACCCCCTGCCCAGAAAACCACAGTGAAAAACTTCTCTAAAGCAAATTTCACATGCCACAAAACCGAGGCGAAATCCTTCAAAGCCCTCGGGCCTGTGGAAAATACGGCCCACACCACAAAATCCTTTATAAACGCATTCTATGAACACCTTCAGGAATGCATGGATCATGCAATCCCAAATAAAACCAAGACCCAATCCTACAAAGGCAGACGTCCTGTCTGGTGGACCCCAGCCATAAACAAACTATACAATAGAAGGAGCAAGCTACTACATGATAGAGCAAAATCCCAAAAAGGGAAGACATCTCTGATCAGTATTAGCAAAAAACTACGGGCACTTATAAAATCGTCTAAGGCCAGCTTCGAGAGAAAAATTGCACAGGACACTAAGGATAATCACAAGGCTTTCTTTAGTTATGTTAGGAACCTGGGTGGGAATTCCCAGATATGCTCAGAATTAGTCCAAAATGACAAAAAATACACTGAGCCCACAGACATTGCTAACATCCTAGCTGACAGGTTCAGTGCAAACTCCCCACCAAAGGGCAAATATCTATCCCAACAGAGTGCTGCCCCTGACATCTCAGATGCTCAGGTAAGAGCCGCCTCTCCAAAGCAAAAACACAGCATCAATGGGACCAGATGGTGTCCCGGGCTGCGTCCTACATGAACTCCAAGAAGAGCTAAACCCAAACATAAAACTACTGTTCAATCTTAGCCTTACTACAGGATATGTACCCAAAGAGTGGCGTACAGCAACAGTGGTCCCTCTCCACAAAGGTGGTGCCTCAACGGATCCTGGAAACTATCGCCCCATAAGCCTGACTAGCTTGGTCTGCAAAGCTATGGAAAGGATCATCATGGACCTCACAAATAAAGATATTGGGGACCTACAGACACCGGATTCTACCCAGTTTGGCTTTGTTAAGGGCAGATCCTGCCTCTTAAACCTGGTCGAATTCTTTGAAACAGTCACCAAGGCCATTGGCAAGCGGAAGGTGGTCCACACAGCCTACCTGGACCTCGCAAAAGCCTTCGATACAATACCCCATTCAGGCATTATAGATAAGCTCATCAGCTTAAATATAAACCCCTATGTCACTAGATGGGTTGCAAACTGGCTCAAGGACAGAACCCACATGGTTAGAATTGCTGGAGCCATGTCAGACTCCAAACCAGTTACAAGTGGCATCCCACAAGGCTCAGTCCTGGGACCTCTCTTGTTCGGTATATATTTCTCGGTGGTACAGGCCAACATGGAAGGACTGTGGCTGACCATGTTCACAGATGACTGCAAACTGGGCGCCATAATCAACTCTCTAGCCAACACAAGCATCCTCCAAAAGGGCCTCATAGAAACAGACAACTGGTGCCAGAGCCATGGCCTCAAGCTAAACGCCAAAAAGTGTATAGTCATCCCCTTTGGCAAAAACAAAGTGCCCACAAATTACCACATAGGTGGTAATCCATTAAGTACAGAAGAAGTCATTAGGGACCTGGGGACCCAAGTTGATAGCAATCTCTCATTTAACAACCACATGGCCAAACTGGTTAGAAAAACATTTTATATAGCCCACCTAATCATGAAGGGATTCACATCTAGATCAGGGGAGGTCATCGTGCCTCTTTACTCATCCCTCATCAGGCCCATAATTGAGTACAATGACCCTTTTGGGATGTACCTTAGCAGACACCTGCAGCAACTGGAAAGACCCCAAAAGTACCTCACCAAGAGGATCAAAGGGCTCAAACAGATGCCATATGCTGCCTGGTTAAAGAAACTCCAGCTCTACTCAGTGGCATACCGCCTGCTCAGAGGCGATCTGTGCCTGACGTATAAAGCCATGTCCAACCCGGAATTAATGGACATGCTGCACCTCAGAAAATCCAAATCCCAATGAGCTACGCGCTCGAGAGACTTGAACCTCAGCACTGAAATAAATAGGACATGCTGGAGGGACAGATTCATAACCCAGAGGCTCCCTTCACTCTGGAATAAAATCCCAGTCCAGGTTAGGCAGAGTCCCACATTGACTCTCTTCAAGAGGAATCTTGATAAGTGGATGGGAGATCGTAGGTTTACCCCGGCTATCACTTCTGTGTCACTGTTAGACAGAGGCACAGTATACTAACCTCAAAAAAAGGCATAGCAAAATTAATTTAAAATGGGTGGTAAAAGCCAAACACACTCAGGCTAGGCTTATAAATGCCCTAGGGCAGATAGCCTAGTATGAACCTATGAACCTATGAACCTATGAACCTATGAACCTATGAACATTACTGCTCAATATCTGAGTTGTATGGCTTCTGCTACATACCTACAATCAACTGCATTATTAGCTGAGTTAAGTACAAACTTGCAGTGTTAAAGATTGTACTGCATTTTATTTTTTTGTCTATTTAATTGTTTCATTGAATATTGTGGTCTGTGTCTCTCTGTAGTTATTTATTTTTCTATTTGTTTCATAAAATACTGTGGTCTCTCTCTGTCTCTGCGGTTAGTGGGAGCTATTGTGTTTCACTTCATTAATATTCAGTGTTAAACTCTTAGCCTAGAGGGTTTATCTCTATTTATAAGTGTTAGTCACATATCTTTGAATTTATTACTGCTCAGTGGTGGTGCTGCGGTAGCGTTGTCGCCTCACAGTAAGACGCTGTCCGGTTCAATTCTCTGCTAGAGCGTCTTCTGCATGGAGACATGCGTGAATGGGCGTACCATCTTGAAGGTTGTGTGTCAGAGCTGGTTACTCAGCATGTAAAACTCAACTACCAATCATTAGTGGACCGGAGTTCCGCTGTGGCGACCCCTAACTGGGAAAAGCCAAAAGACACAAACTGCTCAATATCTGAGTTTTTTGGCTTCTGCTATATACCTACAATCAATTACATTACTAGCTGAGTTAAGTACAAACTTGCAGTGTTAAAGATTGTACTGCATTTTATATATTTTTGTCTATTTAATTGTTTCATTGAGTAAAGTGGTCTTTGTCACTCTGTAGTTATTTATTTTTCTATTTAATTGTTTCATGGAATACTGTGGTCTCTCTCTATCTCTGCAGTTAGTTTCCTGACCACCCTCCCTGTTCTTGTTCAGGTATTAATCTTGGTGGCTTTGGAATTGCCCACCCCTCCTGTAAATCTGTGTTTGAATACTCCTCCTAGGTCTATCTCATTTGCTCAGTCAACCGATTACAGTGAGATCATACTTTGACTTCAGCCTCTCCTACCAGTCCCATCTGTTTGGCTCTATCCCAGCTCTATTCCAGTCTAGTGTCACTAGCTCATTCTACCTAATACAAAGAGAATATCTGTGAAAGGCAAGCTGCTTAGGTCTTTAATTTTGAATTATCTTCTGTTTCTCCTTTCTCCCTTCCCACTTTCCAGAAAAAAAAATTCTAAGGTTGTTTCCTGCCTTTCCTGTAACTAGTCTAGTCCAGATACATATTTGCTGTAACCAGGATTCTTTGTAAGCTTCTGAGCCCCAAAGCCTTTCTGTGTTGGAGGGAAGCCTTCTAGCATATCAGTGGGAGTGGTAAGCACTAGGTAGCCTATCTACCACAAGAGTGGTTTTTGGCCCAGAAATTGTAGTTTATTCGCCGTTTGGGCCGTTTTTCCATCTCTTTCAACTTTCTGGTTTAAAAGCCTATTTTTGCACTTGTTTCCTACCTTTCCTGTAACTAGTCTAGTCCAGATAGAGATTTGCTGTATCCAGGACTGCTTGTAAGCTTCTGAGCCCCCCATGCCTTTCTGTGTTGGTGGGAAGCATTCTAGCTTATCAGTGGGAGCGGTAAGCACTAGGAAGCCTATCTACCACAAGATCCATGTACAGATTTTTAGTTTTAGCACTTGAATTTCCTTATTCGTGCTCAGCACTTGCTCAGAGTGTGTTAGCACTAAATAAGCTACAAATTATTACAGCACTCAACCTTCCTCTTTACCTAGAGGAAAACCATTTTTGTACTTACTTTCCTCACTTGCTTTGAGAAAAACACCTCTTATACTCACTTTCCTCACTTGTCTAGAAGAAAGTTGTTTTTTATTCAGGCATATCCAAGGGTCCCCTCCTGTCTATCTGATGAATCTGGGCATCTTGGGGCAATGTAGCAATTACCTCATGTACACAGACAACCCTCTTCTCCTACCACCCAACACCACAACCTGTAAGAGATGCACTTATCTACCCAAACTGGAGGTAAAGCTCTCTCCAACCAAGACTGAACTTGACAGTCTAGAGGAGAAGGTAAACACTTGCACCACACCACACTCATCACATAGTCCCACTAAACCCACCAAAATCCACACATAGAAACACAAAAACATTCACAGAGGCTCTCAGTAGTAATCTGCTCAAGCAACAGAGATCTCCAAAGCAGAAACACAAGCAACCTCCGCCCCCCAACACAACGCAAATGACACACAGCCCACAGACTCAGTGTGCCAATAAACCACAGCCCATAAGGCAAAACAATGTACCCAACACACTAGTCATAGGTGACTCTATAGTCAGGCACACTGATGTCCCACTCACCAGGCTAAACAAGGAGAAGGTTACTGTCACTTGCCTGTCGGGTACCAGAATCCACCACATAACCCACGCACTCAGGTCACTCCACAACAAGTACAAATATGACTCTGTCATTGTCCATGTTGGTGTGAATGTCCTGAGATGTACCTCCCTGAAACTGGCTAAGGGTCTTGCCACCCCTATAGTGCCTTTTTTAGGCAAGGTTCAAATGACAAATTCACCACAGTAACAGGAACAGGCAAGCAAAAACTGAGGGTAATGCTACTCAATGCTAGAAGTCTAAATCTCAAAATGCACTCACTCGAGGCACTCCTTAAAATGGAGAACATTGATATCTGTGCAGTGACTGAGACCTGGTTCAAGGCTCTAGAGAGCAACCCTGCATTAACAGGCTATAACTCACACCACACTTTTCGACCATCTAACCTGGAGCAGAACACCAAAGGCGGAGGTGTGTCCATATTCATTAAGGACAGCCACACCTCCAGGCTAGTTGCAGAGCATAATGCGTCCGAGGTTATACAAGTGCAACTAACTCTGGGCAAAACTGCAATCCAAATTGTAGCTTGCTACAGATCCCCCACCATGCCCCAGGATTCCCACTCCTCTTTTCTTGATATACTGGAAAATATTAGGGTTCAACCAAACACCCCAATAATGGGCGATTTCAACTACCCCACCATTAACTGGGAAAACTACTCATGTACCAATTCCTTTGCTCAACACTTTCTGGAATTCATAAATTCCAATGCCCTGGAACAACTTATCCACACCACCCCCAGGGGCAACAATATCCTAGACCTAGTCATTACCAACATGAGCGACCGTTGTTCCATACCTGAAGTCAACTCCTCGTTGGTCAGATTCGACCATAAGCCAATTACCCTAGATATTCGCATCCCACCCCCACCCACCATTAAGGAAACCACAGAAAAAATTCTCCAAAGCCAACTTCATGCTTCTTAAGACAGAAGTGGCAAACTTCATGACACCCATGCAGATGGACAATACAGTTACGACTTCTGAATCCTACACAAATGCACTCTATAAGCACTTACACAAGTGCATGGATTGTGCTATCCCAAACAAAACCAAGATGCTATCCTCCAAAAAAAGGAAGCCAATTAGGTGGTCCCCTGCCATAAACAAACTCTACAACAGAAGGAAATAATTGTTGCAAAAGAGACTAAAATCCCATGAGTGGAGGAGCTCCCTGGTCAGACTCAGTAAGAAGCTGAAATCCCTTATAAGATCCCCCAAAGCTAGCTACAAAAACAAAATTGCCACCGATTCTAAGGGCAACCAGAAAGCATTCTATAGCTATGTCAAGAATCTCAATGGCAACACCCAGATCTGCTCTGAGTTACAGCACAATGGCATGAAAATTACAGAAAATTACAGAACCAACTGATATTGTCAATATCCTGGCAGATAGGTTCAATGCTAACTTTACCACCCCCCACCCCCTAAAGGGCCCATATCTATACAGGAAGACTGCAGAGTCCCTGTAATTACATCTATGCAGGTAAAAGCTACACTCTCTAAAACCAAAAACACAGCATCCATGGGACCGGACAACATTCCAGGCTGCATTTTACATGAACTTCAGAACAAACAGGCTCCCCACCTAAGCACCATGATCAATCATAGTCTCACATCAGGCTTTGTGCCCACTGAATGGTGCACAGCAACAGTTATCACACTCCACAAAGGGGGGAGCCACAACTATCGCCTTATTAGCCTGACAAGCCTGGTCTGCAAGGCCATGGAACGTATCATCATGGAATTCATAAACAAAGACATTGGTAACCTCCAGACTCTGGACCCCACCCAGTTTGGGTTTGTAAAAGGCAGATCATGCCTTCTGAATCTGATCGACTTCTTTGAGACCATCACTAAAGATGTAGACGAGGGTAAGGTGGTTCACACAGCCTATCTTGACCTTGCCAAGGCTTGTGACACCATCCCCCATTCTGGAATTATAGTTAAACTCACTAAACTAGGTATAAATCCCTATGTCACAAGATTAGTTGCCAACTGGCTCACTGACAGAACCCACACTGTAAATGTTGCAGACTCCAAATCTGACTTTAAACCAGTGACAAGTGGAGTACCACAGGGTTCAGTCCTGGGACCTGTCCTGTTTGGTATCTACTTCTCTGAAGTACAAGCTAACACAGAAGGCCTCTGACTAATGAAGTTCACAGATGACTGCAAACTAGGAGCCATAGTCGAGTCCCCAAATGATGTGGACATCCTACAGAAGGGCCTCACTGAGACAGATGCCTGGTGTCAGAGGTATGGCCTCAAGCTCAATGCCAAAAATTGCATTGGCATCCCCTTTGGTAAAAACTCTGTACCCATGAACTACCACATAAACGGCAGTCTACTTAATGCTGAATGTGTGATAAGAGACCTTGGGACCCAGGTGGACAGTAGTCTCTCCTTTGATAATCACATCGCCACAGTAGTCAGGAAATCCTTCTATGTGGCACACCTCATCACAAAAGGGTTCTCATCCAGGAAAAAAGAGGTCATTGTTCCCCTCTGCTCAGCACTTATTAGACCCAGAGTCTATTTTAGAACACCGAACGTTCAAAATTTCGAGTGTTCTAATATCGACCCATTTTCAGCAAATGCTGAAAATATCGAAGAAACAGAAAACTGAATTTTTTTCCTAGAGAAAGAATTTGGTTGTCCGTCTCTGTTGCTTCGGTATTTTCAGCATTGTGGTGGAAAGTTACGGGTCAAGTTCAGGTAAGTGTGCGATTGTGTGGACATGAGAGTTAGGGTGGGTTAGATGAGTTAAGGTTAGGGCGCGGGTCAGGTAAGTGTGCGATTGTGTGGACGTGAGGGTTAGGGTGGGGTAGGTGAGTTAGGGTTAGGGCGCAGGTGAGGTGAGTGTGCAATAGTGACGGACCTTAGGGTTAGGGTTTGGGTTAAGGTAAGTGGATAGTTAGTGGTGTATGTATTGTATAGTGTAGGGTTAGTTGTAAGAGTTTAGGTGCATGTGTGTGGATTGCTGTTTGCTTGGTGTGCTTGTGTTGTGTGTATGTGTTTTGGAACAGCAAATTTTTTCCATAGGAAAAAATTCGCTGTTCTGAATGTTCAATGTTTTAAATTTTCGATTCATAGGGTTCAATATTAGAGCACTCAAAATTTTGAATGTTCAGTGTCCTAATATAGACCCATAGACCCATTATAGAGTACAACGCCTCTTTTGGAATGTACCTCACAAGACATCTGCAGCAGCTGGAAAGGCCACAGAAGTACCTCACAAAGAGGATTACTGGCCTCAAACAGATGCCCTACACTGACCATCTCAAAAAACTCTAGCTTTACTCTGTAGCATATCACCTACTCCGAGGAGATCTCTGCCTAACATATAAAGCTATGTTAAACCCGAGCTGTTGGACATGCTACACCTAAAGAAATCCCAATCCCTCGGAGGTACACGTTCTAGGGTCCTAAACCATGTCACCACAATAAACAGGACATGCTAGAGGGATAGATTCCTGTCCTAGAGACTTCCTATACTCTGGAACAAGCTACCCATCTATGTCAAGCAAAGTTTCTCATTAGCACTCTTCAAGAAAAATCTTGATGAGTGGATGGGAAATAGGAAATACATGCCGGGAATCACTTCTGTGGCTCTGCTAAACAGGAGCACAGGAAATTAACTTTCTTGGGTGGCGTAAGCAAGGGAACCTTGTTGGCTAGGCTTACTTAGGCCCTTGGGCCGATAGCCTAGTACCTACCTACCTATGAACCTATGAACCTATGAACACAATGTAAAAAAGTACACAATATACAAAATAGAAGAAGGCAATGAAGCAATATAAATTACAAGAAAGCAAAAACAGACTAACCTTTCCCTCACAGCAATCTATGGCAGAATCTGACTGATCTTTTCCAATAAAGCCAGGAAATGCATAATAGTGCCTTTTGGGAAGATGGCCACCCTGGGAAACTACCTCATCAATAAAAAATTCCAAAAAGTAGACACAGTAGTCAGGGATTTGGGAACTAATGCAGATAGTAGCTTAGCTTTTGACTAACATGTGTCTAAAGTGGTAAGAAAATCATTCTGTCACTCAACCTATGGGCAAGGGCATGACATCTAGGTCTAAAGAAGTCATTGAGCCACTATATTCAGCCCTCATCAGCATAGAGTATAATGCTCCCTTCATTATGTACATGACCAGGCACATGCAACAACTGGAGAGTCCACGGAGATTCCTCACAAAAGAATACATCCCTATACTCTGTTTCCTATAGTCTGCTGAGAAGTAATCTATGCCTGGCATGTAAAGCATTCTTATATCCCATTCTGATGAACCTGCACATCCACAAAACATGCAGCATCAGAACTATTAGATCCAAGGATTTAAATTTTGCTTACAAATTAAATAGGACATGTTGAAGAGCAGGCATGTATCTCAGAGAACTTCCATTCTTTGGAATTCCTTGTAATAGTCTTCCCATCCATCTGAAGCAGAGAAATTTCCTAACCCTACTCAAGTGTAACCAGGACCAGTGGACGGATAATCAGAAATTCACCTCTGGTCTGATTCCTACGTCTCTGATGGACAGAGGCAGCCATTAAATCATGTCCTAATTAACATGATCCTTTTAAAATAACCTCTAAGGCATAATTGTCCAAAGGATACTTTTGGGGGGTCTATATTAGAACATTTAACTTTCAAAACTTCATATGTTCTAATATCGACCCCTATTCAGTGAAAGATTACAACATCGAACATGCAGAACAGCAAATTTTTTCCTAGGGAAAACATTTGCTATTCCAAAACACATACACACAACACAAGCACACCAAACAAACAGCAATCCACACACATACACCTAAAATCTTACATCTAACCCTACACTAAACTGTACATACACCACTAACTATCCACTTACCTTAACCCAAACCCTAACCCTAAGGTCCGTCACTATCGCACACTCACCTCACCCACGCCCTAATCCTAACTCACCTACCCTGCCCTAACCCTCACGTCCACGCAATCGCACACTTACCTGACCTGCGCCCTAACCCTAACTCACCTAACCCACCCTAACCCTCACATACCTAACCCACGCTGTAACCCTAACTCACCTAACCCATGCCCAATCGCACACTTACGTAAACCCGACCCGTAACTTTCCACCACAGTGCTGAAAATAGCAAAGCGACAGAAACGGACAACCAAATTCTTTCTCTAGGAAAACATTCAGTTTTCTGTAGCTTCGCTATTTTTAGCATTCACTGAATAGGGGTCGATATTAGAACATACGAAGTTTTGAAACTTTGATGTTCTAATATAGACCCCTTTTGGGTTGCATAGCTAGGTTTATATAGGCCACATTGTTCATTAACCTAGTATATACCTATAAACCTATGAAACTTTAATGAATGGAATTTCTGCCTGATGGTAATCCTCAGTGATTTACTTGAAAATTAAACATATTTATCAAACTGCCTTCTCCAATCTGAACAGTAGCCATGAATTCCCTAGACACAACTTCGGGGAATCCATGTGATGGTCCTCAGATTACAGGACACCTTGGGCCACAAAGAGAAAAAGAAATGCATAAACCTGAAAAAATATGGCATTCTTGCATATCCACAAGTCACACTCCACTCGAGTAACCCGCACACGCAACCTCAACCTGGTCTTTGACATCAACAGGACTTGTTGGCAGGACAGATTTCTGTCCCAGAGACTCCCCCATCTGTGGAATAGACTCCCTCTCCATGTCAAGCAGAGTGCCTCATTATCCATTTTTAAGTGCAACCTGGATAACTGGATGGGAAACAAAAAATACCTCCTGGGATTCCACCTGTGTCCCTGATGGACAGTGGCTTTGGGTGCTGACTTGTCTAAACATGGGCTAAACTCTTGGCTAGGCTTATAAAGGCCTCAGGGCCAATAGCCTAGTAACTTCCTATGATCCTATGATACTATTCACCTTGTATGTTAATGCCTTCAGGTCATTATGGAAAGCATGTGGGTTTGAGGTTGAAATAAATGTTAAGGTGTTTACCTCACAGACAAGCGGTACAGGATTTGATTCTCACTGAGTGAAATTGGCTAGGCTTGAAATAGACCACAAGGGCAACTAGCCTAGTACTTACCTATGAACCTCTACAACTATAGACAACATTACAGTTATATGGTACATACATAAATAAGCAGGTGGACACAATCTTAGCCACTCTGTTTGCTATCAGTGTAAGCTTAGATGGAATTATTAGAAACACAATGATACTTTTGTATGCATATATCTCATCTCTAGAGAATTCCCTAGCAGAATAGTTAGGCATGACCTCAGCAGATCCCTATGAATGGATGCTGGATAGAAACACCTTTGCGGATCTCATAAACAGTTGGGAGAATCAAAGCAAGACCTGTTTGCTTCCCCAGACAATAGGCAGATGAAAACATTCTTCTCTGGTGCATCACATAGAAACACTTGGGCCATGGATACTTTATCCCTGGACTGGACAGGTCAGTTTCTGTATGCATTCTCCCCAGACCCTGGCTCCATGGGGTTGTGTAGAAGATATGGAGGAAGTGGCCAGAAATTATACTAATAGCTCCCTACTGGCTAAAGAGCATTGGTTTACCTCTTCCACAAAATAGTAATGTGGAACCTTTTATTTCTGCTTCAGCATGTGAACTTCTTTACTCAGGTCAAGGTGTCTTTGGTACACCCAAACCTGATCCACGCTTAAACTCTCTACCTTGAGGATATGACTTTACTCAAACTTTAAAGAATAACTGCTGTTCCACTCACTGCAGCTGCAACTCATTGAAAACAACGAGTTAAGAAATATGCATGCTTTTCCCTTTCCCTTAAGCTGTGTGCCCTAGACTTTTGTTATATAAATTAAGTAAGGTTCTACCCGAACTTCATGGTCACCTTAGAGAATGTGGCATGAAGGAGGAAGGGAGCACAGCAACAGACATCAGATTCCATATGAAGCAGTGACTCCAGATGCAATGATTGCAACAATTATGCCAATCAAACACCTACTGTTATTGCTAGTTACTTGCACAATTGTAGTTTTCTCAAAACTGCTTATGCTGTTTGGATCAAGCATAAGAAATTATAAAAACCTGATCTTCTTCAAAACTTCACTTTCAGATCATCTAAAGGAAGTCTTAAAATGTAACTCTTTTCAATTTGCTCAATCACTTTAAATAAATAACTATGCATTTACACAAACTCTATTCCCTAGAAGCTCTCTTTACCCTAGATAATGCTGATGTCTGTGCTGTCACTGAGACATGGTTTAAAGCCACAGAGAGCAACATGATTTAAAGCCGCAGAGAGCACACCAACAGTGTAAGGTCATAATGCCTTCCACACATTTAGGCCAGCTACTTCATGAGCAGGGACTAAAGGTTGAGGTGTCTTTATTCACATCAAAAATAAATATACTTCAAGGTTGGTCAAACAGGACAATGCATATGAGCTGCGCCATGTTCAAATCACCATAAGCAAAATCCAGTACCACTTCCTTTCAAGCTATAGATCTCCCTGTATGACCCAGGAAACCCTTACATTGTATTTAAACTTATTAGAAACACTAACCATGCAACCCAATACCATATTCATGGCTGACTTTAATTACTCCACTATAAACTGGGAATCCTATATGACAACAAACATACATGCACAGAGATTAATTGATTTTGTAAACATAAACTTCCTGGACCAGATACTCAATACACCAACCAGAGGTGCAGCCATACTGGATCTGGTCCTCACTAATATGGGAAACTACTGCACTCCCCCTACTGTAATGCCTTCCCTGGTAAGGTCAGACCACAAAAATGTTCTCCTTTGAAGTAAAAATAAAACCTGGACCCCTAGCTAAACCTGGAATATTTATGAATTATTCTTAGGCTAACCTCCTGCTATTAAGTGAGAACCTGGTAAAATTTCAAGCCCCCATAAACCCTGAGAACTCTGCTGCCTATGCAGAACTGTTCACAGAAACCCTGTACAAGCATGTTAGTAGCTGCATACATGCAGCTGTACCCACCAGGATGAAGTACAGAACTAACTCAAAAAACAAGCCACTCTGGCAGATTACAAAATCAATAGGCTGTATAACAGGAGGAAGAAAATCACAGCAAAAATTTGAAGGTGCAGCACCCAGCAGGATAAAAGCACTCTCATCAAACTAAACAAACAATTCGGAGGACAAATAAAGTCTACCAAAGCCAAATTTGAGGTACGTTTGGCCTCCCGGGCCAAGGACAACCACAAGGCATTCTTTACCAATATCAACAACCTCAAAGGCAATACACAATTGTGTGCAGAGCTCATTGTAAATGGAGCCACCTATACTGAGCCAGAAGATATAGCAAACCTCCTGGATGATAAATTCAGCTCCAACTTTACCCCCTCTCCCCCTCAACCTTTCCTCAAGAAATGTCATCAGATATAACTCCCCCTACTATCACTAGGGGAACAGGTCCTTAATGGTCTCTCTAAGACCAAGAACACTGCCACAATGGGCCCAGACAATATCCCAGGATGCCTTCTAAATAGCATGAAACATGACCTATCAGGGCCTCTGGAATTACTATTTAACTGTAGCCTCCAAACAGGCTTCATGCTTCATGAATGGAGAAAGGCAACAGTCATCCCTCTGCACAAAGGTGGGCCATCTATAGATCCTGGAAACTACAGACCCATAAATCTTAGTAGCCTTATATGTAAAGCCATGGAAAGAATCATGGAGATGATCAACAGAGATATAGTAAACCTCGAGACACTGGACCCAACCCAGTTTGGTTTCGTCAAGGGAAGATCATGCCTACTCATCCTGTTGGACTCCTTTGAGAAGGTCACCAAAGCAATGGATGAGGGAAGAATCATTCACACCGCCTACTGTGACCTGGCCAAGGCATTTGACACAATACCCCACTCAGGCATTGTTGGCAAACAACAGGTTAGGTACAAACCCATATGTCACCTGGTGGATAGCCAACTGGCTCACAAACAGGACCCAGGAAGTTAGAATTGGGGAGTGCACCTCTACAAAGAGGCCAGTCACAAGTGATGTCTCTCAGGGATTAGTCCTTGGGCCACTCCTTTTTGTCATTTACTTCTCAGAAGTCAAGGCCAATGTCAGTGGTCTCTGGCTGACTAAATTTGCAGATGATTCAAGTTAGGCACTGACATTGAATCTCACACTGACACAAATGTTCTCCAGGAGGGGCTGACACAGGTAAACAATTGGTGTCAGAGCCATGGACTAAAACTAAATGCCAAGAAATGCATAATAGTATCCATTGGGAAGTCCTCCATCCCTGGCAACTATCATATTGACAATACACCCTTAGAGCTGACCCAATAGTCAGGGACTTAGGGACACAAGTAGATAGTAATCTAGCATTTGGCCATCATGTGTCTACAGTGGTGAGGAAATCATTCTATGTTGCATAACTTATAAATAAAGGTATGGCATCTACGTCCAAGGAAGTTATTGTTCCACTGTATTCAGCATTCATCAGACCTATTATTGAGTAGAATGCCTCCTTTGGTATGTACCTAAGCAGGCATATCCAACAGTTGGAACATCCACAGAGGCTCCTCACTAAAAGAATACAGTGCATAATTAACATGTCCTATGCGGACCACCAAAAGGCCCTATCCCTGTATTCTGTCTACTACTGGCTTTTGAGGGAAGATCTATGCCTGGCATACAGGGCATTGTCAGACCCAACTCTGATGAACCTCCTGCATATCCACAAAACAGATTGCATGAGAATTACTGATTCTAAAGACTTAAACCTTGCCTGTGATATAAATAGGACCTGCTGGAGAGATAGGTATGTATCCCAGAGACTACCCCGTCTATGGAACAGGCTCCCCATCCATGTGAAGCAGAGTTCCTCCCTAACCCAATTCAAGTGTAACTTGGACAATTGGATGGAAAACTGGAATTTCATCTCTGGTTTGGCACCTATGTCTGTAATGGACATAGGTAACCTGTAAATGGTTCATCTCCCAGGCCCATGCTTACACTTATCAAGGGTATCAGAACTTGTCAGAGATTCGGGATGCATGGTTAGCCTTAAAAAGGCCCTTGTGGCCATTAGCCTAGTAAACACCTATAAACCTATGAACAAGTTACTCTCAATTTTAGATTGAAACCTTTATTTAAAATATGTTTCTGGAAAACTTTGTATTAAGTAACATGATTTAGAATGCTTTGTAATAACTTACATTCTTTTGGCCTAGGATATGGTTTGAAAGAGTCCTTTGACCAGACCAGACCATTATTCCTGGCTAACAAACAAACAAACAAACAAAACAAATGAAAAAACAAATAAACAAACAAACAAACAAATAAATAAATAAAAATAAATTAAATAAAAGAATGAATTCATTAATGTAGTTTTGTACCTCTGGAAGCTAGACCTGCACATGTTAAGCTTCCCATGATTGCGATGTGATGAATCACTGGAGGTTACCTCTACAGTCTAGTTATGAGTCTATAAAATTAACCCTCCCCAAAAAAGAAAGGAGAACCACCATATATAGGGGTTGCATTGGTGTGCAATCATAAACCATTGCAGCAGGATGGGATATGACTCAGTGTGTCAAGAGGTAAGTATAGTGCTACCCTGTAAAAATAGCTTTTTCACAAAACAGTGCAGTAGTTTCTAGAAATTATATATGTACATACACTTTTGCAGCCCTGGATAATGCTTTCACAAAACCAGAGTACTGTGACAACCTTTGAAAGCATTGCCTCACATTTCTGAAAAATGAAGCATCTCTACAAAATGAAATATTTTGTAACTGTAAAGAATAAAAGTATTCTGGGCATATTTTAACCACAAAATTAAACCATCTAAGCTTGTATTTCACGGAACTCGCTACACACATCAGATCTTTAAGTTCTATCACCAGAGGAAGTTGCTGCAGGAGAAGTGAGATGATTGTCTCATTTTATACATCGCAGAGGCTGAGTCTTACCTTCAGTATAATATTTAATTCTGAAAGAAGAATGCTTGAGTACTACATACACATTGGTGCAGAGCCACCAAAATGAGCAGGGACGGATTGAACCTTCCTTGTGACCAGAGGTTACATCCTCTGTATCTTGATCATGAACCACTAGAAGCCTGAAAGAGAAGAAGTGCTAAGACTAAGGCATGTCAGAGCAGGCATGGCCCATACAACAGCCATGGTCTCTAACTGATCATAAACACAGAAAGCTCTACAATTATATGTGAACACGGTTACCAAATGGAGATTTTGTACTATAAATCACCTAGTTTTGTCTGCTGGGAAATCAAACCATGAAACTCCCATTTGGTTGAAGGAGTGCTGACAGGACCAGAAGATTTTTTTCAAAGGGCTTTGATATATGTAGGAGACTGAATAACAAAGTATTGACCTGATCTATCACTGTGAGATTTCATGTTAAGTAATGGCATGTTGTTCCATCATCCTGTCAAGTTGTATTCCATGCAGTGACCTCCAAAGCAGTAAATTATGTATTAACATACCAAATTATTTATGACCTATATTGAACAATAATCAGACATGGTACCCTTGATCTTTTCTATGAGTGATATTATAGTTTTACTTACCATTTTTATTAAAACAGTATCTCAGTTTCTAGCAGGTATTTATCAGTGCTCAATATTTGTGTTAGTAACTATGTGTAACAATAATATTTCACAAATCAAAACAATAAAATTGCAAACAAAACTGCGGTCAGACTGCTGAAATAGGAGATGGATACTGTTCAAGTGCTTGGACATCAAGGAAGACTGCAGGGCATTAGGGGATCTGATAAGTATGCCATTGTTATGTCATGCAGCTAATAAAAAGCAGGAAATGTTACAAAGAAATAGTAAATGGCTTCACAAAAATATAGCAAAATCCAAAATGAGGCATATATCCTTACTAGTAAATAGCAGCTATAAAATGTAAGAATTAATACTGCTGCTTCACAGTTCCTTCATAAATGGGGTTGAATTTAATCACGGAGCACACATAAAGTTCTACAAATGTAATACATAAATTTCTTTCTGGTCAGGAGCAATATGGATAAATTAATTCATACCAAATCTAAATAACGGACTGAGCCAATGCAACAAGCTAAACAAAGACCACAAGATAGTGAAATGCATATCGAACCACAATGAAGGCACAATGATAACTAGCGCTTTCATCCACTTTTAATTCCAAACGTGAACTTCTTCAGAAAAGACAAGAGCCCTCCCCAGCTCTTGCTTTTTATACACACTAATACAGGAAATGATGTAAAAAACATTATTCAGTTAATTAATTACATTCTGCAATAAAATCATTCTGTCATGAAGTAAAATAATAACCTGATAAAATGAAAAAAATCTGTAATCCACATATTTAAAATCTTAGTATTGTTAATCCAATATATGTACGCGTATATATACACACACGTGCATACATATACATATATGTCTGCGCGTGCACGTGCGTGCATACGCCCACCTGAAGAAATGTGCATATGTGCACATGTGCACATGCACGTACACACACACACACACGCACACACACACATATACATATATATAAATTCTATGATTTTAAAAAAATACACGTATAAATTCCATTGTTGTGTTCATATAATATTGGGAACTAGACTGACAACTGCATCATCAACCACAAAGAGTCCCAACCTTTATATAGATGTAACACTAGTCCACTTGATTCAAATTGAACTATACTGTAAATGAATGTAATTAAATAAATTGCATATACAACAAAGAAATTACCTATACAACAAAAAACATTTAATGTCGATGACTTCATTTAGACCTGGTGGTTGATCAGCCCCCAAAACCAATTGCCAAAGGGCTTCCTTTTGTTCTAACTTGTTGTTAACATCTCCCAAGAATGAACCCTTATCCACATAATCTAAAATGAAGAATTCAAACTTTTTGACGTCATTACAAACTGAAGCATGTCTTGCTAAAGAGTTACTTTTATCCTTGTTTTTAATAGCCAATACATGTTTGTATATCCTACGTTTCAAAATCCTAGTTGTTTTACCCACATAATAACATTCGCACGTCATGCACGTCATGTTCATTTTAGATTATGTGGATAAGGGTTCATTCTTGGGAGATGTTAACAACAAGTTAGAACAAAAGGAAGCCCTTTGGCAATTGGTTTTGGGGGCTGATCAACCACCAGGTCTAAATGAAGTCATCAACATTAAATGTTTTTTGTTGTATAGGTAATTTCTTTGTTGTATATGCAATTTATTTCATTACATTCATTTACAGTATAGTTCAATTTGAATCAAGTGGACTAGTGTTACATCTATACAAAGGTTGGGACTCTTTGTGGTTGATGATGCAGTTGTCAGTCTAGTTCTCAATATTATATGAACACAACAATGGAATTTATACGTGTATTTTTTAAAATCATATAATTTATATATATGTATATGTGTGTATGTGTGTGTGTGTGTGTGTGTGTGTGTGTGTGTGTGTGTGTGTGTGTGCGTGGGTGTATGTGTGTGTGTGTGTGTACGTGCATGTGCACATGTGCACATATGCACATTTCTTCAGGTGGGCGTATGCACGCACGTGCACGCACAGACATATATGTATATGTATGCATGTGTGTGTATATATACGCGTACATATATTGGATTAACAATACTAAGATTTTAAATATGTGGATTACAGTTTTTTTTCATTTTATCAGGTTATTATTTTACTTCATGACAGAATGATTTTATTACAGAATGTAATTAATTAACTGAATAATGTTTTTTACATCATTTCCTGTATTAGTGTGTATAAAAAGCAAGAGCTGGGGAGGGCTCTTGTCTTTTCTGAAGAAGTTCACGTTTGGAATTAAAAGTGGATGAAAGCGTTAGTTATCATTGTGCCTTCATTGTGGTTCGATACGCATTTCACTATCTTGTGGTCTTTGTATAAATTAATTCATGCTACATGCATATCCATATAGACAGCATAGAAAGTGGAAAAGCAGGGCAATTTATGCAATGATATCTCATAAGTGAAAACAAATATTTTTTTATGCAGCAGTGATCAATGTAATAAATTCTATTGTGAAGATTTCATACTTAATCACTATTAAAGATAGCAGGGACTGGGATTCTAAAAGGTTCAAACTAGTACATGCTGCAGGGCTACACAATGTGATGTCATACTGGGGGAGGAGCACATGTGGATGCTACAATGGGATCACTGTACCATATATGGCATGTTATGCCACTGATAGGTAACAGTATTCAGAAAATGTCTGTGTTAATGACACTCATTACCTGTGCATTTATTACTCCAGAGATACCTGCCTTTGATGTGTGGCCCCGGAAAGTCTTTGAACACACTTGACTCTGATGTGTGGCCTCCTTAAGTCTCTGAACGTACCCAACTTTGATATGCAGCTCCAAAAGTCTCTAAACATAGTTGGCTCTGCAGCACCCCTTCTGTGTTGGCCTTACTATAGCAGGGATGATGAGAAAAATGTTGTCATGCATACAGCAGGGTCACTAACAAAGGGGAGGACACCATGATAGTCTTCAGCTAAAACCACACACTGTACTTAAAAATAGACTTTTATAGTTTTACCCTGTGTACAAAGGGGGCAGCCATAAATGCAGATGCACTGTACATTTTACACAGCTATTGCCAAGGTGACAATTCACTACAGAAGCCCCATTTAGTTCTCTGTCTCTGTACCATTTAATGTCTGGAGTAACACTTCTGACATACAAGAGAAGCTCTTCTCCTTGTTGGAGGGATCCACGGACTTCAATGGCCATGGTCTGCTTCTCGTCTTGGAATTGGTGCTAAAATTTTGCTTCTGGTGAGAGAAGAAGCAAAGGAGTATTGTATCTCAACAGAGTGAAGCTGAGACCACCATTAGTGGTAGCCAGGCAGTAGCCATTCATGCGACTCCCCTCTTTTCATCATTCTTGACAAGCTTGTAAGCACACACTGGCATGCTCTTGATGTGTATAATTTCAAAGTTTTCTGGCACAGCAATGAGGCAAAATGTTTTTAAAATCAGGAGTAGCCTTCATGTTTCTTCATTAGCCTACACATGTTAAAAGATCATAGTGGTCATTTCAGGAATCAAATGGTGGAGTAAGTGCTTAGGGTAGTGTGCAGCCCTGAGAATAAATTGCTTTAGAATCTGGACTCTTATGTACAGCTGATAGATCTAAATTCTCCTGGCTGTGTGCAGAGTTGGAATCTATTCCCATCTGATATTCCAAACTGATAAGTACACTTTTTGCAACTCAATTTGCACAGAGCTGTATTTATATATTTGGTTTATTATTTATACATTTGGTGTGTACAAGCCGCGGTGGTGCAGCAGTAGCATTGTCACCTCACAGCAAGAGGTTCTCCCATTCAATTCTCGGCTGGAGCGCCTTCTGTGTGGAGTCTGCATGTCCTCCTTGCGGTCGAATGGCATTCAAAAGACATGTGTAGAATGGGCGTGCCTTTGTTGAAGGTTGGGTGTTGAGCTGGCACCTTGGCACCCGTAAAAAATCTACTGCCACCTTGGCACCTGTAAAAAATCTACTGCCAATCATTAGCGGACAGGAGTTCTGCTGTAGCGACCCCTAACAGGGAAAAGCCGAAAGAAGAACAGCATTTATATATTTGGTGTATTGTTTCTGTCCTTTGTTGTCTGCACTTTGTTTTTTCTCAGGGTAGCTCAGAAGCTAGTTTCAGGTAGGGGGGTGTTGAGCCAGCCCACATTCTAGCTGTTAGTCATTGCCTGAGGTGCATTTTCTGTGTTGTAATTCCAGTACAGACTGCATTTCTGTGAATTTTTGCAGAGCTGCTAGATCTAAATTCTCTTGGCTATGTGCAGAGTTTGAATCTATTCCCATCTGATATTCCTAACTGATAAGTACACTTTTTGCAACTCAGTTTGCACTGTGCTATATTTATATATTTGCTTTATTATTTTTATATTTGGTGTATTGCTTCTGTCCTTTGTTGTTTGCACTGTGTTTTTCTCAGGGTAGCTCAGAAGCTAGTTTCAGGTGGAGGGTTGTTGAGCCAACCCACATCCTAGCTGTTAGTCATTGCCTAAGGTGTATTTTCTGTGTTGTAATTCCAGTATAAACTTCATTTCTGTGAATTTGTGCAGAGATGATTGATCTAAATTCTCCTGGCTGTGAGCAGAGTTGGACTCTATTCCCATCTGATATTCCAAACTAAGTACAGTTTTTGCAATTCAGTTTACACTGTGCTGTATTTATCTATTTGCTTTATTAGTTCATCACCCTCCTTCACTATTGATATCTTGTTGTTATACTTGGTGGCTTTGCAGTTGCTCACCCCTACCGCAAATTTGAAATGGGACATTCCCCCCAATCTAGTGTCGTTAGCTCATTCTACCTAGTACAGAGATAACATTTGAGAAGGCCAACCCACTTAGTTTCTTAACCATGAATTATTTTCGGCTCCTCCTTTCTCCCTTTCCACTTTACTAAAAAAAAAAAAAAAAAAAAAATTTGCTAGCATCTGCCTGTGTTCTGACTGAGTGTGCTTTTCAGCTGATAAGTATATTTTTGGCACTTTTTAACTGTTCAGAGTTGAATAAAACAATAATTGAATTCAGTTCAGAATACATTTTGAATAAATTGCATTTATTTAAACTGTATTTGCTTTAATACTGCTACACACTCAAGTGTGCTAGCTTGCACTGCATTTGAATTGTTTTTAGTACTGTTTTAGCTGCTTTTCTGTACAAAAAAAAATTCTAAGCTCGTTTCCTGCCTTTCCTGTAACTATTTTAGTCCAGATACAGATCTGCTATATCCAGGACTGTTTGTAAGCTTCTGAGCCCCCCAAGCCTTTCTGTGTTGGAGGGGAAGCCTTCTAGCTTATCAGTGGGAGTGGTAAGAATTAGGTAGCCTATCTACCACAAGAGGAGTGATTTCTGGTCCAGAAATTGTAGTTTATTGGCCGTTTGGGCAGTTTTTCCATCTCTTTTAACTTTCTGGTTTAAAAGCCCACATTTGAGCTTGTTTCCCACCTTTCCTGTAACTATTTTTATTTATTTATTTATTTTATTTTACATTTGTTGACCGGGCTAGTCTAACTGGATACATGTCCATTTTCAGTAGAGGCCCGGGGAGAAAAGCTCCAGGAATCATACAGAGTTAGTCTAGGTTAAGACAGAGCCATTATAAAAAAACAACAAATTGTTACATAGATGTATTATAAAAACACTGATAGAGGATAATACAGAAACAATATAAAAAACATCAATTGTTAAGAATGACATTATAAAAACAAAAATATATTTTTTGTTTTTTTTTGTTTTTTTTTTACTGAGTATATTTTTCAGTGTAGATAAAAATAACAAGGGGTTTGTGTACAAAACAAATTATGTAGAAACAGAGAGAGGGAGGAAAAGTATAGGATGTAGGATGAAATGTTAGAGTAGGGGAGAGAAGTTAGTCAGGGTTGGTGCAGGAGCATAACCAGTGTTGATTAAGAAATAGCCTTAGATTCTTTTTAAAAAGCAAGAGAGAGGTCTGAGATGTGAGATTGGGAGGTAGTTGAATCCATACTTTTCTGACAGCATTAGAAAACAAGGAGTCGCCAGCTGAGTTTTTAGTTTTGGTGGTATTAATCAACATTTTGTGTGAGGAGCGCAGATTATTGAGATTTTTATAAGATATAATAAGGCTTGAGAGTATTGGCATGTTAGAGGGTTGATACAGGGTCTTATAGGCTATTGTAAGTTGGTGGAATTGAAGCTGGTTAAGAAATTCTAGCCAGCCTAGTTGCTTTAGGTTCACACAGTGATGAGTTCTGAATGGAGAGCCGGTAGCAAATCTAGCAATATTGTGATAAGATGTGGCAAGTTTGTTGAGGTTATTCTTAGAGAGGTTAGTGTATATAGGAAAGGCGTATAGTGGGGTTGAGATTAGGTGTGTTCTAGCTATAGCAGTCCTTGCTAGTGGTGTAAGAAAGGGCTTAATTTTATAGAGGGATCCTAGTTTTCTGTTAACTAATTTTATAGTGGAATTTATGTGAGTGTCAAAGTTGAGGTTGTTGTCAACTGTGATACCTAAGAGTTTGGTGTTTAGGTCAGGAGAGATGAGTACTATTATTGGATGTGAGGGTAAAATGTAAAGGAGAAGACCTATGGGTTGGTGTGAAGAGTAGCAGTTTAGTTTTTTGGGGGTTTAGGAGGAGGCAGCGGTTTGAGAACCAATGCTCAACAATATTGAACGCTTTTTGGGTAAGAGACTGGAGTTCGGCTTGGGAGGTGGCTGAGCAGATTATTGTAGAGTCATCTGTATATTGGATGCAGGTGGAGTGTGGAATAGCTAAATGAAGGTCATTGATATAGATGGAAAACAGGAGTGGACCTAATATGGAGCCCTGTGGTACACCTAGGGAGATAGGAAGATGATTAGATAGTTTATTTTGGCACAGTACAGCTTGCTGTCGGTTTTCAAGGTAAGATGTGAACCAACTCATGGATAGAGTGTCGAGTGAAAGAGATTTCAGTATGTGTAGAAGAACTAGTCTAGTCCAGATTCAGATTTGATGTATCCAGGACTGTTTCTGAGCTTCTGAGCCCTGCAAGACTTTCTGTGTTGGAGGGAAGCCTTCTAGCTTATCAGTGGGAATGGTAAGCACTAGGTAGCCTATCTACCAGAAGATGAGTAGTTTCTGGCAGAGAAATTGTACTTTATTGGCTGCTTGTGCAGTTTTTCCATCTCTTTCAATGTTCTGGTTTAAAAGTCTGCATTTGCGTTTTTCCCGCCTTTCATGTAAGCAGTCTAGTCCAGATAAAGATTTGCTGTATCCGGGACTGTATGTAAGCTTCTGAGCCCCAAAAGCCTTTCTGTGTTGGAGGGAAGGCTTCTAGCTTATCAGTGGGATTGGTAAGTACTCGGTAGCCTATCTACCACAAGAGGAGTGGTTTCTGTCCCAGAAATTGTAGTTTATTGGCCATTTGGGCAGTTTTGTCATCTCTTTCAACTTTCTGGTTTAAAAGCCTGCATTTGCACTTGTTTTCCAGCTTTCCTGTAACTAGTCTAGTCCAGATACAGATTTACTGTATCCAGGATCTGAGTGGTGCCAAAGTCTGCTCTTCAGTTTTTCCCTTAGATCTGCTAGTTGTCTTCTCTCCAACACTTTTACTAGCTTATTAGTCTAGCACTTTACCAGACATCTTGTAGCAATTATTGTAGCACACAAAAGTGCCATCAGCACTAAATGCTCTGCAAGGAAACAGCTCCAGTACTTATTATTAATGCCCACCCCTCCAGGCATGTCTAAAGGTCAGTTCCCTGTGCTTTCTCCTATTAACTTGGTGAACTTGGGCATCCTGAGGCAATGTAGCAACTGTCTCATGTACACTGACAACCCTCTCCTCTTATCTCCTAACACTCAGACTTGCAAGAGATGAACTTATATATCCAGATTGGAAGCCATGCACTCTCCAGCCAAGACCGGAATAGCTGGACAAGAGGAAAAGGTCAACACTTGCACCACATCACATGGAGCACATAGTCCTCCAGAACACACACCAGCACTGCCTTCATATAAAAACACAAACCACACCCCCACCTTTGTGGAGGCTTTCAATAAAAACCTACCCAAACAGCAGAGACCTCCAAGGCAGAAGCGCACTCGACCACCACAACACAACACTAATCATGAGACACACAACTCTCCTAAACAGTGTGCCACTCAATCAAAGCCCCTAAGGCAAAACAGTACACCCAACATACTAGTCATAGGTGACTCGATAGTGAGGCACACTGATGTCCCACTCACTAGGTTGAATAAGGAGAAAGTAACAGTCAGCTGCCTGTCAGGTGCCAAGATCCACCACATAATGCATGCACTCAGGTCCCTCAACAACAGGTACAAATATGACTCTGTCATTGTACATGTGGGTGTGAATGACCTGAGATGTACCTCCCTGGACTACATGAAAAGTGACATGGAGGAGCTCTCGGATTATGTAGCCCAGGTGGGTATGACCCTAGCCCTGAGCAGCATCCTACCATCACCCAGAATGATACCACAGTACAAGCAGAAAATGATTGATTTCAACAATTGGCTAAGTTTCTGGTGTCATTCTAAGGGGATCCAGTATCTGTCTGCCTGGGATGGCATGATTGACAGGCCTTGATGATTTACCAGAGATGACCTGCATCTGTCATCCCTGGGTTTCTGGATACTGACCAATGTTCTTGCCACCCCTATAGTGTCTTTTTAGGTGGTGTTCCAATACCAAATTATCACCGTAACAGCTATAAAGAAATGCAATCTGAAGATCATGCTGCTCAATGCTAGAAGTCTAAATCTCAAAATACACTTGCTAGAAGCACTCCTTAAAATGGAGAACTTCGACATTTGTGCTGTAACGGAGACCTGGTTCAAGGCAGCAGAAAGCACCCCTACACTACCAGGCTATAACTCATTCCACACCTTTTGGCCCCAGAACATAGATCAAAGCTCCAAAGGTGATGGTCTTTCCATATTCATAAAGGATGCACACTCTTCTAGACTGGTAGCCCAACATAACGCATTTGAGATACTTCAGGTGCAGCTACCACTGGGTAAGGCAGCAGTTCAGGTCGTAGCCTACTATAGGTTCCCAGTCATGTCTCAAGACTCACACTCCATGTTCCTAAGCACCCTGGAGAATATTAGGGTCCAACCTAACACTCTCATACTGGGCAACTTCAACTACCCCTCCACTAACTGGGAAAACTACTCATGTACCAATACACTTGCCCAACGTTTCCTGGAATTCATTAATTCCAATGCCCTAGGCCAGCTTGTTCTTACCCCCACTAGAGGTAGCAACATCCTTGACCTGGTCATTACTAACATGGTTGACCGTTGCTCTACTCCAAAAGTCAACTTCTCCCTGGTTAGTTCCCACCACAAACTAATCACCTTAGAAATCCACATCCCTCCCACCACCCCACCACCCCTGCAAAGGTAACCACCATGAAAAACTTCTCCAAAGCTAACTTTGGGCTCCTAAAAGCAGAGGTGGCTAACTTCACAGCACCCATGCAAATGGAGAATAGTTGCATGACCATACACCAATGCACTGTACGAAAACATACACAAATGTATGGATCTTGCCATACCCATTAGAACCAATACGCTCTCTTCCAAAAAAAGGAAGCCAATCTGTTGGTCCCCTGAAATAAACAAACTCTACAACAGAAGGAGGAAACTGATGCAGAATAAGGTGAAGTCTCAAGACTGGAAAAACTCCCTTATCAGCCTCAACAAAAAGTTGAGATCCCTCATCAAATCCTCTAAAGCTAGCTATGAAAACAGAATTGCAGCAGATAGTAAAGACAACCAAAAGGCCTTCTATAGTTATGTAAAGAATCTCCATGGCAGTACCCAGATTTGCTCTGAGCTGCTGCACAATGGTACCTCCTATACTAAGCCAACAGATATTGCCAATATACTGGCCAACAGATTCAGTGCCAACTTTAACCCTCTCTCCTCCACCAATGGTCCAATCACAATACCAGTAGATTGCCAGGCCCCCTGTATTACTGCTGCACAGGTTAAAACAGCACTGTCCAAGGCCAAGAATACAGCTTCTATGGGACCTGACAATATCCCTGGCTGTGTTCTACATGAACTACAAAGTGAACTGGCACCTCACCTGTGTGTCCTGTTCAATCACAGCTTCACCTCAGGCTTTGTCCCTACCAAATGGTGCACTGCTACAGTCATACCTCTTCACAAAGGAGGAGTGATTACAGACCCTAGGAACTATTGCCCCATTAGCCTGCTGAGTCTGATATGCAAAGCTATGGAACATGTCATCATGGACCTAATAAACAAGGATATAGGGAATCTCCAAACTCTGGACCCCACACAGTTTGGTTTTGTGAAGGGTAGATCATGCCTGCTCAATTTGGTCAACTTCTTTGAGTCAGTCACCAGAGCTGTGAATGAAAGCAACATGGTTCATACAGACCTACCTTGATCAGGCCAAGGCCTTTGATACCATTTCCCACTCAGGAATCATAGAAAAACTCACTAAGCTAGGTATCAACCACTATATCACTAGGTGTGTTGCAAACTGGTTCACAGGTAGAACCCACAGTGCGAAAGTAGCTGACTCCAAGTCAGCCTGCCAACCAGTAATGAGTGGAGTCCCACAGGGTTCAGTCCTGGGTCCTCTCCTGTTTGGTATCTACTTCTTTGAATTCCAGGCCAACACAAAGGGACTGTGGCTAACAACGTTCGCAGACGATTGCAAGTTGGGAGCTATTATTAACTCCCCAAGTGATGCTAGCATCCTACAGAAAGGCCTCACTGAGACCAACGACTGATGTCAGATCCATTGCCTTAAGCTCAATGCCAAAATATTTGTCATCATCCCCTTTGGGAAAAACCCGGTTCCCATGAATTATCAAATCGATGGTAGTCCACTGAACACAGAAGGCGTAATAAGAGCTCTGAGAACACAGGTTGAGAGCAATCTCTCTTTTGACCACCACATTGCCACTGTGGTCAGAAAGTCCTTTTATGTGGCACATTTCATTACTAAGGGTTTTGCATCTAGAAAGAAAGAGGTCATTGTCTCCCTCTACTCTTCCCTCATTAGGCCAGTCATTGAGTACAATGCTCCATTTGGCATGTACCTCACTAAACACCTGCAACAAGTGGAGAGGCTGCAAAAAGTACCTCACAAAGAGGATTCTAGGCCTTAAACATTTGTCTTATATGGACAGACTCAAAAAACTCCAACTATTCTGTCTCAAATCGCCTGCTTAGAGGCGATCTCTGCTTGACTTACAAAGCCATGTCTGATGCAGCTCTGTTAGAAATGCTACATCTAATGAAATCCCTCTGCAACACACGCTCCAGAGAACTCAACCTCATTACCACAATCAACAGAACATGCTGGAGGGACAGGTTCATAAACCAGAGATTGCCCCATGCTATGGAATAGACTTCCCATACATGTCAAACAGAGCACCTCACTGGCCCTCTTCAAGAGAAATCTTGATGAGTGGATGGGATATAGAAAATTCACATGGGGGATCACTCCAGTGGCTCTACTCGACAGAGGCACTGGGAACTAAGGTTGGGTGGCACGATGCCAGCGTAATCCTATGGGCTAGGCCTGTAAAGGCTCCAGGGCCATTAGCCTAGTACACACCTATGAACCTATAATATAGAACTGGCAGCCAGAGTACCAGAACATATTACAATTTCAGTGTTCCTTCAAGATTCCTTCTAAAGAAGATGGAAAAGTCAACACTGGAGTTCCTTTAAGGTTGTTTTTCTCTTCAGATGCAAGGCTACTAGAATCTGACCTATGTTTTTACTATCTCAGCAAGGTATGTTGTATCCTGTGCCCTGTAGGGCAATTAAAAAAGCTGTATACCACCTTCCATACAATACAGTTTCACACACTGCAGAGTATGAAAGATAATCCTTGTATTATCTGGGGTATTTCTTTCAAATGTCTATGAAAAGAATGTCAAACATCAGATATGCTGACCTGTATTTACCCACAGAGTAAAGCACAGAAATAATAAAACAATGAAGTAGGGGGTGTACCTTTACTGGGTATCATGGACAGAAATACATGCACATATAAAAGCACAGACAGATATGTACAAATTTGTATTACGAATGAAGTAGGAAGTGAGATGCCTGCCAGAGACAATCACAGATTGTAAAAGCGTTGTCAGACTGCTGCATGGTTTGAGTGTTTATTCCTATAGATTATAATGGCAATCGGGACAAGAAGTCTAGCTACATGATGCATTGATTAAACATTGTGTGTCTATCAGTGTTTAAGACAACCTTCATTACTGAATGGGTTTAGAAATGATTTAACAACATAAAACAAATTAAGAATGAACTCAGCTTAGCTCATGGTCAAGTAAGACTATCAGAGTCCAGAAAAAAGTTACTCAAAACAGAAGTAAGAAGTTATTTTCCTGTGTGCAGACATTACTAATTTTCCTGAGACAGACCTGCCATAGCAATCCTATAAGTGAAATAAAATAAAATAAACAAACAAATTCATTATTTAAAAACAAAAGAGTCATCACCCAGATACATCATAAACTGAGTCCAAAGGCAAACAATAAAGAGCACGGAATTTAAATATTACTTCTTCTCCAGTATGTGCATTGCTCTCTGTGTTCCTTTTGAACTCTAAGAATTGCCTGCTATGAGAATACTATCTAATCAATATACTCAGAGCTGGCTGCAGCTTGTCTGAAATGGTAAGTGGTACTTTGTTAATAACAAAGGTGAGCAAGGCACAGAGAACTGTTAAAGCACAATAAACCAAGCTTTATACGTATAGAGCAATAAAAGATAACATAGCATGCCACAATTATATCGATGTACTTCATATCTACCAGCAACTCCTTTATCTGATATAAATGGCGATTAAAGTTTGCTATTTTTTTTTATAAATTTCTGTTATGTGGAATTAAAGAAAGTATTTTCTGTATCTGCTGTGCTATGTTATGACTACATTATTTCTGCTGGAAGGCTTTTAAACAGAGTGCATTAGGGGACATTAGAAGGGCTAGCCAGACTACAGTTAAGATGACCCAATATGCAAAAAATGTCATACAACACAAACAAGAAACAGAACAAAAAAAACAATGAAAGGCTGTAAAGGAGTTAAAGCAGTGCGAACATGTACCAAGCTGCGACATGTCCTGAAACAAATTAAAGCAGACAAAGAAAATAACAACCAATGTACACAGAAAAAGCAGTAGTGTAGATTAATAGGATGGTACAGCTGATTGGAAAGTATCAGCAGTTAGATGGGACATCCTTGGGTGAGGTGCAAGGAAGGCTTCATTGTTGAGCAATGTTGTATATGATGTGAGGGTACTGTGAACGTAATGAAAAGGAGGACGCCATGAAAGGGCACTGTAAGGCTTTTTAGTAAATGTTAAAGGATGTCAGTAGATACACCCTGGAACACAATATGAAGGAAGGGATGATGCCAAATGAAATGTTTTTACGCCTCATTAGAAAAGCTAATGTACATGAGGTATGTGTTTTTAAAGGGAAAGGGTATGTGAGCAAAAGAAGTGAAAAAGGGTTAAAGGAGATTCATTCAAGTAATAAAGAAGGGAACACTCCTGCAGAGTGCATGGTAGCTCCATAAATGAAGTTCCATAGTAGACCACATGCATATGCATATAGTATATGCAGAATGGAATTATAAAGGGCTGTAAGCCAGACCATTTAACTGTGCCTAATTTGGAGGAAAATTTCTATTTTCAGGTCTGATTTACCCTTGCACAGGATGTCCCTGTTGTTGGAGGTATGTCTCTATTTTCAGGCTTGATTTACCCCGTCACATAATTTTCTGAATCACCCCTCATCATATGTGATTTTTGGAGGTGTCTATTACACAGAAAAATGTACTACAAGACCAACATACTAGTGACAACAATAATTTCAGGAAAGAGAACACACATCTTACATCTCCTTTTTTCTGAAGCAAAAATAAATGACCTTGTAAGGTAGAATTTTGTAATACAGTTCATTAAACTCTACAGGTGTTGCATTGTCTCGACGATTCACTTATATTTTTGCATCATTTTGATAACTCTGTTTTTTAAACATGTTTCTGAGTAGCATCCCACATTCCAAATGGAAGCGGGAAGAGTTATGTACTGTCTGGTATTCATATTTTATGATCATCAGATGTCCAGACTTTTTCTAGCATGTTCCTCTTTTTCAAGGGCCTTTGTTGCTATTTTTGATGTATGTACGTTGAAAGGTATGGTGTAGGCTGTGTGTTCTGAATTACTCATGTACATAAGAAAATATAGGTAGAGATGTGAACAGAAAGATCAAGCAACTCTGGTCACATTCCTTGCTGCTATGCCTTTAATGTGAAATTAACTGAAAGCCAAAAATAAAGCCTAGTACAGCTTTGTTGCCAAGAATAGTATGACAAATAGCATTTAGTTGTCAGAAAGACAGTTTGTATGCATATTCTGCGTATTAGCTGGATTGTTGCTTCATCAGCTAACAAATTTATAACTGTCGAACAAGAAGGGCAGAAACAATAAGAAACCAGTATGTTTGGCTTGGTCAGATAAAAACAAGACATGACATCAAGAGAAAATGGTAAACTGAGTATTGCAGTGTATATACTAGAGTGGCAGGTTTGGGGATAATAGTGTATCAAAGAAAGTGCAAGAAAGACTACGGAAAAAGAGGGAAAAGAAAGCACCATCCTAATGGTGATGGATAGCTGAACTGAACATGTCAGAATGATAGAGCCGTGCTAAATACACTATTAATCTGTTTCTCACAATACTTTTGACAGTAGTCCAAACATAGAAACAACAAATTTCTGCACTCCTTTTTGGTTACTGGATATTGGAATACATTATATTTCATTGATATCTAGCAGCCTGCTTCTGGTTAGGGCTGTAGTCATGCTTTCTGCATGATGGAGGAGGCTTTTTATACATAATATATCTCAACATACATTTAGGCAGTGCTTCTTGTATGCAGCACTAATAAATCTAAAAGTATAACATTCAAGGTGTCATAAACCTCATAAGTACTCAGAAATTAAAATGGTAACATCTAAAAGCACAAAATAGATTTAACAAACACAATTTGTAAGCTTTCATGTGTTCATCTCATCTTGTCTGTCAAATATGTGTCAATGAACTGGTGCTCTAAAGTTTTAAAGCAAATACAATTCAAACAGCTTTCAACAAGCGGTTTCTTCAGTTATGTAGAGGAATATAATGTCATGTTAGTAGGACAGCAAGGTTGTAATTCTAGGTAGGGAGACTTACGCTGCTACTAAAGGACCACTGCAACAATCTAGAAGTGGAAGGGAACTAGTAAATAAATTAGGGAGGCATAGGTAAAAATCCATGGGGCTGTATCAGAATGCAAACCTGATCTACTAGATATAGGCAAAAAGGAAGACGGTGAAGAAATGGGGAATGATTTAGATTCTATCACTTTGGAAGATGTTTTTGAGCCTATCTGTGAGATACACAAATGGCTTTCTTACTGCAGACCAGAAACAATGTAGAGACCATCCTAGCCTAGTGCAGACAAGGACACGAGCCATATACATAATAGCATGCCTGTCACTACATGCTCAGTATACCATTAAAAGAGATGTGAAATGTATCAGCCATGCCAGCAACATAGTAAGCAGAGCTGGGTGCACTAACTGTACAGAGAAGACAGAAAGCACAGCATGTCATCCTGCATGTCCATAGAGTGCATAATGCCACTGTTGACAGGGAGGCCACACAATAAATGTCAGAGGTAAAGAGATCAGAAGCAGTCTGTGCACACTCAGTGCCTGGGCAGAATCATGAGGAGTGTAAGAGCACACTGCAAGAGCAGTCTGTGAACCTCTCAGATGTTACACCAGGACCTCTTCATTCAGTCATTTACTAAGGGAGCACAGGCAAAATGACCCCTGCAAAACAGTAAACAACACAACAGTCATAGAACATAACTTACTTATGGAGATGACAAAAGAGAGGTAACTATCATCTCCCTATTGAAATGTTGGGACTTGTAATGCCAAGTAACAACATGCTAAAAAAAAAAAAACTGAAAATGCAGGAAAAGAGTAAATCTTGAACATTGCTCTTTCCTTTAAACTTCTTTTTTTTGTAGGGGAGCAAGCCCCTTCCACCACCAATGTCTGGGACAAGCCACTCACACCCAAAGAACTTGGAGACTGACATACCTTGGAGAAAAGGGAATATTCTGAGAAATGGCCATATCGGACTTGGTGTATGTAAGTCTGTTTTTTTCTGCCATTTAGACTTAGCATTATGGCACTCGCTAAAGCAGGTCCTGACATTTCAAACCCATAACAAACAGATAAAAAGTGTATGGAGTACTTGCAAAGGCATTTTGAGGTCTCTGCAAAATATATTTATTAAAGAGACATCCTAAACCCCTACAAGGATCAATAGTCATGATGCCACAAAGGTAGTACATTCCACAGATATAAGCCATAAAAGAAAATGATCACTGACTCATAGTGTATAACTGCATCAAGGGAGCTTCCTGCAGCTGTAGCCTCAGCAAAGTTGATTGGAGGTTCTAAGCCTGTTGGTAGGCACCAGAATCTCTTGAAGATAGGAGGGACCATAACTGCATGCATAACAAAAAAAAAAAAAAAAAAAAAAAAAAGAAACATGACCAGAGGCTTGAAATATATTTAGGCTGTAATGAGCAATCATCAGGAACCAAGATAAGACTGTGTACCTTAGATGCAAACTTCAGGTAGCTACTCCCTTAAACAGAGTTAAAAAAAAAAAAAAACATTAGGACAGAATGTAGCATAAATGGTCAGAGGCTTGCTTCGGCTGAATTTAGCTTGAAATGCCTAGACTGTTTTCAATTGAAGATAACATCCCTTCAGTCTTGTAAGGAATTCAGTACTTAACAATCCCAAAAGAAGAAAAGGTACAGGTGAGTATCATCAGCAACACACTAAAGACATTCCCTCTAGTAAGGTCAAATGGAGGCAATTGCACAGAGGAAAACAAAAGACTCCAAAACTGAGTCCTCTATGATGCCAGAAACAAGGAGGCAGACAAAGAATGAATCCATGACCCTCCCCCCACCACCGAGTCTACACAAAGAAGTTAGATGCAAGCCACACAAGGATAGTGGATGACAACCGACAATAGAATATAAGTGACTCTAAAAAAACCTCCGGGAAAACTATGTCAGATGTTGCACAAACACCAAGAAGGGCTAAGAAAGAACACAACCTTTGACCTCTCACCCCGGTGACAGCATTGAAACCACTAATTAGGGCATCTCCAGTGCTGTGATGTTTCTGAATATCAAACTGATAATGACATAAAAGACTGTGGGGCCTAAGATAAAATTCCAGATGTATGTAAGAGTCTTCTCACTACCCTTGTCATTAAATGGATGGTTAACTACAGGCCACAAAGTCTTGAAGGACCTCCTACAAAAAGCTGAATTACAAATTGCTGACCAGATCCTTTATGGTCTACATTTATTAAAATACATAGTTGTTAAACCAGAGGATGAACCCCTTGTTACTTAAATATACTAAGTTCATCATCACACAATATCATAGCATTCATTTTGTGTCTTGAAGGAGTTTAACATGTTACCATGTGATTCCGAGTTAAGTTCTGCTCCCACCTATAGAGACAGTAATCCGTGGAATTGCATTTCAACTGAAGCCCTTGCCCTTTCTCTAGTTTAATGTCACTAAAAAAACATTATATAGTATCAATAAGTCAAAATCTTTGGTACCCAATAATATCACATCAATCTCATGCTATAATATCAGGAAATTTGTTTTCCCACTTCTAAAACCAATTTTTAATAAACTGTCGTATACTGGAATGGTACAAAGTTTTTTTGTTAAATTTCATGGTACCCCATAATTAAAGAAAAGCAATAGAGATAAGATTAAAACTACCACCCAGTCAGGTTGACACCAATCCGAGACAAATAATTTGAGCATTGTATTGGGTTGGCCGTGGTGGTACAGTGGTTAGCCTTGTCACCTCACAGCAAGAGGTCCTCTGGGTCGATTCTTGGCTGCAGCGCCTTCTGTGCAGAGTCTGCATGTCCTCCCTGCAGTTGATTGAGTTCTAAAGACATGGAGGTAGGTGTGTGTGCATATGTGTGTGCCTTCTGTGAAGGCTGGGCACCATAAAAACACCACTGCCAATCAATTTGTGGACCAGTGATCCGCTGTGGTGACCCCTAACCAGGAAAAGCCAAAAGACATTGCTTTATTGCCTATACTATCAATAAAGGTAATGAACCGGGGCTACCTGACTCCTCTCAGTCTGGTTTCTATAAAGGAAAATCAACTTTAACAAGTCAGGTGGAGTTTCATGAAGAGATATCATACACCTTAGACACAGATTTACCATTGGTCGTAATATTCCTAGATATGGCCAAGGCTTTAGATTCTTAATTGCATTCAGTTATTCATAGTGTTATGATAGCTGCAAATGTAAATCCTTGTATTAGAAGATGGATCGTGTCAAGGTTGCCAGGTAGATTGTCCTTGGAAGCAATTAGAATTATTCACCAGTGAAGGTGTCATTCAGGGGATCAGTCATTGTCATCATCGTCATCATCGTCATCATCACTTATTCCCTTTTTCACATTTTACATGTGGATTTGGAGTGTTGCATCAGCTGTCACCATCCTTCTCGCTTTAATGCTAAACTTCTAACTTTTTTGATGGTCGTGCATAACTATTGTAGGTCTTCTTTCAAACAATTCACCCATCTCTTTGCTGGACATCCTCACTTCTGATTGCCTTCTTCCTGTCTCTCTCAAATATTTTTCAACAGATTGTCTCCTTGTTTCCTGCACATGTGCCCAAACCTCAGGAATTCTCTGCAATTAGAGTGACTTTGGCTTCTCTTCTGATGTCTCTATTTCTTTGTCTGCCCTACAATGTGTCTCCTACCACCTGTCTCAGACACTGCATATGTATCACCTCACCTGCTCTTCCTTCACTGCCCAGGTTTCTGTACCATACAGTCATAATGGTCTCACCACTGTTTTCATACTTTACTTTCAGTAGCGTTGTCGCCTCACAGTAAGACGTTGTCCTGTTCGATTCGCAGCTAGAGCGTCTTCTTTGTGGAGACATGTAAATGGACGTATCTTCATTGAAGGTTGTGAGTCAGGGCTGGCAACTCGGCACATAAAAATCTATTGCCAATCATTAGCAGACAGGAGTTCCGCTGCGGCGACCCCTAACTGGGAAAAGCCAAAAGACACAGCACTTTCAGCTTTATTAGCACACTTCTATCACACTATCCTTAATACTGTGTGCCAGTTGGCTGCAGACACTCTGATTCTAGCTATGACCTCCTCATTCAATCTTTACTTCTCCTCAATCAACCCTCTGAGATACTTGAAGCTGCTAACCAGTTCCACTACTTCCTTCTATCTTCATTTTCAGCTTCTTCCGATTTCTTCCATGTGCTAATCAGTGTACCTTCAGTGTTGCATTTGATTACCCTTTTGTTTGTTGATGCACCTGCTCAGAGTCTGCCAGTAATGCCACAGTGCCTGCATACAACATCACTGTTGATATTTCCCCTCCTATCTGTTTGCTAATGTAGTCCATCCCCAGTATGAATAGTAATGGGCTCAAAGCTGAACCCTGATGCACCCCCACTCCCACTGGGAACCTTTCTGTGAGACCGAACACTGTAATACTTGTGTCATTTGGTCCTTAGCCTGCACTAATTCTACCAATGCTTTATGGACTTTGAACCATTACAGAACTGCTCATATCACCTTTCTGGGAATCTGGTTGCATGCTTTCTCCAGGTTTAGGAATGCCCAGATGGAGTTTTTCCTCTTCTCTAGCTTCTTTTCATATATCTGTCGCACTGCAAACATCAGGGCAGTTGTACTGCATTCTAATCTGAATCCAAACTGTTCTCCTTCCATCTTACTTTCTACTACTCTGCATATTCATTTATCAAGCACCTTCTCCAGCACTTTCATGCAGTGAGACAGCAGCTTGATACCTTGTGCTGCCCATATTCGTGAATGCCTCCTTTGTTCTGGTACACTGGTGAATGCCTCCTTTGTTCTGGTACACTGGTGAATGCCTCCTTTGTTCTGGTACACTGGCACTTGAATGCTTATTCTCCAGCCATCTGGAATATGTCTTTCTCTCCATACTGCTGTGATTGCCCTCAGCAGCCATTTCTCCCATAATTCATCCAACAGTTTGATTATATCCTCAGTGACCTCATCTGGCCTACTGCTTTCACTGACTTTGTTTTCATTAGTGCTGCTCTTACTTCATCCTCAGGAAACAGTCTTAGAACCTGTTTTGTTTATGGGTCTATATCAGAACATTGACTTTTTAAAACATTTAATGTTCTAATATCGACCCCTATTCAGCAAACGCTGACAATATCGAACATGCAGGGGAAAAAATTTGCTGTTCCGACACACATACACACAACACAAACACACCAAACAAACAGCAATCCACACACATACACCTAAAATCCTACATCTAACCCTACACTAAACTGTACACACACCACTAGCTATCCACTTACCTTAACCCAAACCCTAACCTTAAGGTCCGTCACTATCTCACACTCACCCGCGCCCTAACCCTAACTCACTTACCCTGCCCTAACCCTCACGTCCACACAATCGCACACTTATCTGACCCGCACCCTAACCCTAACTCACCTACCCCATGCCCTAAACTTCATGTCCACACAATTGCATACTTACCTGTTCCTGACCCGTAACTTTTCACCACAGTGCTGAACATAGTGAAGCCACAGGAACGGCCAACTGAATTCCTTCCCTAGGAAGAAATTCGGTGTTCTGCAGCTTCGCCATTTTCAACATTCACTGAATAGGGGTCGATATTAGAACATTCAAAGTTGTGAAACTTCGATGTTCTAATATACACCCTTTGTTTATCACTGTGTTTGCCTCCATTCCAAATAATAAACACTGCTGGATTAATAAATATGCAGGCAATCTAAAAGTTGTCCTTGTTATTTCCAAAGGTAAAGCTGCTGCAATAATCAGTTCCTATATGTTAAAAATTATGCCTAGGCTGAATCTATTAGTCTTGAATCTAGTATGGAAAAATTATGAGTTATGTACTTTGGTAAACATAAAATTAGATGCTCTAGTTGACATTTGCTTTACCTGAAATGGATTTGTTTAGCAACGTATACACACACACACACACACACACACACACACACACACACACACACACACACACACACACACACACACACACACACACACACACACACACACACACACACACACACACACACACACACACACACACACACACACACACACACACACATTCAAGCAGTCTCATGTATGCCCTTTCAATTATCCAAACATATGCACATTCTAACACACCCCCAACACTCACATCTCAGCTAATCTTGCCTGTGCCATGGTCTTTCCAAATCATTGGCTAAATGATTAGATTGTGTACTAGGATAGGATTGCAATTGTTTTTTCTTTGTCAGAGGCCAGGATTCCTTCATCAGTTTTTGCCAAGTATCTAACCTTCCCTAGGTTCTTTATTAATTATTCAGTTCCGGATATGGGGATAGCTGTCAAGCTTTGAAATGCTATTCATCTTCATAAAGTCAATATACAGCCTAACACATCTAGGCTGCTACAGAAAATCATTGACTCTTCTATAATTGTCTTGTTTGATTATTGTTTTTGCATGTGACTCTTCTGTAATTGCATTGTTTGATTTTTTTGTACATTGTCTCTTACTGTGTTTTTTCCTTTACTCTGGTCTCAGTCTAACCTTCATTCCAGGTGCTGTCACCCTTATTATGTTCTATCAGTTTAATTTTACCTGGTATTTCTGAAAATACTCCTTTATTCCTAGAGAAAGTCTTTAACTTCCTGTTTTTGTACCTTCGACAAGAATTCTATTGGTTTCAGGTAGAGATTCACAGGTCTCCCCTGTATGAACTTCAGTTAGTAAGTTCTCTGCAAAATTCTCTGCTTCCTTCCTTCCATTGCTTTAATGAAATGATATATTTATCTTCCTCTCTTCTGGCTGTCTAGCCTTATAATTCACTGCATTTATTCTTTCTGTCAATACAAACGGTTTCTGCCATTTGGTTAGAGATGTGTTTTTCCTTCATGGGTATTACCATTAGACCTCTTGGGTAAAATTCTCTGAGTAGAGCATTCTTATTACAAATGCACTTTTTCCAAAATATTTTTTTTAATTATTTTATTTAAAAGTAACAAAAAATAAAATACTAAAAAAAACAGATCATATAATAAGTAAGTAGGTATTGAAGATATAACAACATTTAACCATTCAGTTCATATGTTCACAGGTAAGTACTAGCTTAGCTGCTCTTGTGGTCCATTATACACTAGCTAGTTTCCCTTTTGGTAATTAAATTAACCTATCCCATTTTGTTTTAGGTTGACCTTAGACATTCCTTGATGAAAAATTATATATTACCCTAGTGATAATAACTGAGATCATACCATAGATAATTTGGGGGACCTGTGCATAGGATAAAGAAATTAGGGGCAGCATCTGTCCTGTTGTATAGGGGAAGACCTGGGGAAAATTTTCTCTTTCCTGAACATAGATACAATTTTCACTTGAATATGGACAGTGATGAGCTTTGTTTTATGTTGATGGGGAGTCTGCTCCAGAGCAGCAGTATCCTCTGTGAGATAAACCTGTCCCTCCAAACTGTTCTTTTGATGTTGCAGACGAGGTACAGATCCCTAGACCAAGTATTTATGATGCCATTTGTCTTGCTGATGTGTAGCAAATCCATTAGTATTGGGTTGGAGGGTGCCTTGCATGCAGGTCACAGGTCACCTATTAGCAGTCAGTAGGATACTGAGTGTAGTGACATGACTTTGAGTCAGCCCATGTAGAACATATAGCTATGTTTTGTATCATTTTAATAAGGTATCTTTGTGGGCATTCAAACAAATATATACAAATACATTTATATATACATAATTCTACAGCTATTGAATAACAGAACCTAAATAAATTCTAACATTATACCTTAAAAATACAAGTATAGATGAAATAACTTTAGGGAAAAATCTGTCCTTTTATACTTGTTGAGAAGAGTTTACAATTAAAATTTGAAAACTGGATGAAAAGTAAGAAGATTAAAAATGTTACAAAGTGTCTTCCTATGTTTAATACCGTATAGGAAAAGTGTATGGCATCCATCTTCAATAATGCTAAACTATTAGGAGTCATTACCATAAAATATTTAAAATTGTTTCCAGGCGATACGGTTTTTGTACTTTATTTCTGTTGGAATAAGTAACCAGTTTATATGTTTTAAGCTGTTTATAAGCCATTTTAGAGAATTTTCTACAGGAAGTCTGTTTTAAGTCAGCACAGTTTAATGAAATATAATATTTTATAACAGAAGATAGCATTTTTAATATTCTAGGTTGAAATCAATTAATATTTGAGGGTAAGCTACGAAGTACAGTCTATTGCCAATTCCAGTTATTCAGTGGGTAGTTAAAACAGGTGAAGTATATTTGCTGTTATTCTATTGAATGCTTTATAAAAAGGTTTGTAATTAGGGTAAACAATGGCTAATTTTGCAGGAGACAAATAAATATTATTCATAATCATAAATGGAGTGCATAAGAGTTTTTAAGGGGTATACATTTATAATAACAAGGTATTAATTGTTTAATAGTTTCATTTTCTAATAATTTTTGATGATAATTAAACCATATTTTAGAAGGTTGATATAATGGTTTACATTTATATGACAAGTGAAAAATAAAACGATAACCAGAACAGTCAACCAGTAAGCACAGAATTAATTAAGGTTCTGAAGAAGTCTTGGATGTAAGATGAAAGCGCTTAACTTTTATTTTATGTAATAAACTTTGTTGAACTTTGTGACCTGTGGAGTGCTTTGGAAGTGCTGGTGCAGAATTCGTGGATGCTGTCATACTAGAACTTAATTAATTCTGTGTTTATATGACAAGATAAGTAAGCTTTAGATATGTATTTCTTATAAGATTTTTATCATGTTTTCTAAGAAGGTGATATCCCTGATAACATTGTCATTGGATATGTATTTATATGTGAAGGAATCTGTCAAAGAATAGGCATATATCCTTTGGAAAAATTCAGTTTTTTTTCCATTTCTTCCAAAGAATGGGAGTTAGATGATATCAAATCCCACACTGTTTTTCTAAGTGGAAAGTTTGATAAATCAAATGTTTTACTATTAAAGATAAGGCTAAGATTTTTTTAAAACTGGTTGCAGGAATTCAAATTTATTAAGTAAATTAGTAAATTGAGAAATGTCATTACATTTTGAAATAATAGGGGCAGGATGCACGAAGCCTCCGTGTAAGAGATACAAGGCTTACACGGAGGCTGCAGTTAAATGGTGTGATGTCAGCATGTCATGCATATGCATGAGGGCATGCTGAATCACACCTAAGGCTAACACGGGCTGTGGAAGACAGTAGGGGGCGTGTCTGTAGGCGGAGCCCTGCAAGCGGACACGCCCCCAGAAGAATAAAAGTGCCCAAAGTAAACCCCCACGACAGAGTACATGGAAATGTGAATAAACACAACACAACACATGCCCCCACAGACTATGAACATAAAATTATATAAATGAACATGTTATATTTTTTTTAACTGTAAAGATGTTTGCCTGTGAGTGCGCTCGTTTGCGCGGGTGTGCCCGTAGCTCAGCCACAGTTAGCAGTAAGTGGAAAAGCATATAAGAACTAACTATACAAAGCAAGCCAAAATGCAATAGCGTAGTGGTAGAGACGTCGGCTGAAGAGCAGGCAGTCATGGTTCGAGCCCCCACAACATCAATTTTTATTTTTAGTGAAATAAGCACGAAACAAGTCCTTGACATATATGTACACTTATAAAATTATATTTTATGTAAAATGTAATGAAATAGGCCATTTATTTTGAAGAAATGTGAGATAACAAAATAATAAAAAATGCCAGATGTGCCCATAGCTGAGCTATAGTTTAACAAGTTGAGTGCATCTGCCTGTAGGTGAGCAGTGGTTTAACAGGTGCAAAATGAGTACCCGTAGGTTAGAAATGGTTCAACAGGTGCAAAATGAGTGCCCGTAGGTGAGCAATGGTTCAACAGGTGCAAAATGAGTGCCCGTAGGTGAGCCGTGTTTTAACACGCTGAAACTGTGTGCCCCTAGCTGAGCTGAGCGTAATATGCGTGCTGACAGCCAAATGAAGCGTAAACCAGCGTAACCCGTTTGCGCGGAGCTGCTCACCGTGCCAACAAGCTAACCGAAGGGCAACGTTGAGCAAGCTGTAACAAAACTGCCTTTACACAGACACACCCCCTAGCCTGCCTAGACAGTAATAAAATAAAAAAAGCAGTGGCCAGGTTCGAACCCAGGATACCATGCACCATAGTCAAGGTACTGAACCACTAAGCCATGACATTTGTACTTAGAAATGCAGTAATAGCAAATATATAGGAATGAATAGAAAGAGGAGCATGACAAAGCAGGTTTTGGGAAGCTGATACAATTCCAAAATGGCTAATCACAGATAACTGCAGGAAAAAAATGGCATATATAAGCCCCATAGGCAGGAATACACAGCATAACCGATTGTAGAACTAACTTGCAGCCAGAATGTCAGGAGTAGGTGAGGGTAGTTTCTTCCGAGCACAGAGGTGGGGCATTGAGGAGTCCAGATATATGGTCTGGCTCCTTGTCCACAATCATGAGGCCCAACTCATGCAGGGCCAAGTCCTGTAGGGAGCATATAGGGCTGAGGCATGGGACCGGTTGTCTCATGATCCCACCAGTGCCACAGGGATTCCAAGGACTGGTGAGCAGGTCTGTCACCACCATGCGGACCTGAAGAGATGTAAGCAGGACCAACTGAACCTTTGGATCCAGGAGGCCTGGCAAATGCCCAACACCCCACTACTGAGTAAGTTACATTTAATTATGTATGTAAGAAATTAACCTAGCTGATATTATAGAGATGTGTATTCCAATATTACTTTATTTATATTACAGCTGCAAGTGTCCGTTCTGCAAACTGCAGAGCCTATGGCGATAGGCTGGTGCAGTTGCGCCACCAGGCAGGTCAGTAATCCTCTCCCTATAACTGTAAATAAATATAAAAGTATGACAGTTAGCAAAAGAGTGCAGTGTAGTCACTAAGTAATAAAATGTACAAGTAACAGTGTAAGAGTGTTTGCAAGTATTGCTTAATTACAAAAGTGTGTTGCAGTCTGTAATCCAAACAGAAAAATGTAAATGTCTGAAATAAAGTCTGAAATAAAGATGCCCCACCTGTAATATAATAGTACACAACCTGCAGCAGGCAGAAAAGTACAGCTTCAGAAGATGAGCAAATCACATGTGTGAAAAATATCCCTGTTGAAATACTGAAACATGACAGAAGTGAGAATGTTGGAAAGGATTGTAATAACTACAGGTAAAACATGTCAATAAAGCCTAGAAGTAAGTACCATCCTGAATTGAAAAATTAAAACAAGTGAGAGAGTGTGAGAAAGAGTTATGAATCCACCAATAAAGTAGTAATACCCCTGAATAAAGTATACTGCAGTCAGTACAGAATGAAATGAATGTGACAAGCAGAACCAAACTGCGAAATGTGTTCAAAATGTTGCTGCAGCTGGAATGTGTATCCCAAAATCTGGATATGTTTTTCTCAGTCTGCAATATGCAGATAGTATGATAGTCTGAAATACCAAACATCCACAGTTGTCTATAGCTATATAAAGCAAATGTAGCAGGATGATGTAGCTGAACAGAGCCAGATATGAACGTGTATGAATAAAAATGAAAATGTATATTGATGTAGCAGTAACATTCCTATCACCAACTTGAAGTAGTTATCACATAGGAAACTGTAGGTAGAACTATAGTGTGTATATATCTGCAGCTATTAGAAATGTACAGCATATGTATTGGTATTTGAAGGTGTTAATTATATTTTCTTCACCCTACCCTATAACCACACATAATCCATTCCACGTGAAATTGGTATGTGCAATCACAATTAACACCCCTGGACATTTGTCATGTTGGGTCATACATATTTGCATGTACGTTGATGCATCTGCCCTGTTCATACATCCAAACCTGATGGCCTGTTGCCATCAATCAACCCTGCATGTTGTTGGACTGTGTATTGCTGTTCAAATTATGCATGTGTTATGCTCGCTGTTCAATAGTGTGAATATCTGGGTGTTTGGTTAATGGGAATACTAATGCATGCTGTTACAACTAATTGCGAATGGTATTGTATGTTACTAACCCAAACTGTCATGACATAATGCAAAACATAGGACGACAGGGAAGGCGGGTTCCAGCGGACCCACCTCTCCCACCTCAGCTGGCGAGTGCACCTGGCAGTAGTGCCCAGTCCGGACCCTCCTCCGGTAGCCCTGTGCCACCTGTGGGTGGAAGCACTGTAGGGGATGGGGCTCGTCCCCCCTCTGCAAGTGTGGCTGGAGGAGAACCACCACTCACCCTCCGTAGCGTCTAGACTGTGGTGCGTAGGGAGATCCAGGAATCTGTTCTTGGGCCCCTACGCCAGCTTGAGGCACAGGTGGCACAACTAATGGGCTTGCCTGTTGCCCGGCCTACACAGCCCCCAGCACAGCCCCGTCCTGGGCAGTGAAGGAACAGTGGCAACTGCCCATGGGTGGGGATATCAGTTCCACTGTTGCCATCTGTGGGCTCATGGGCTCTGGATATCCAAACATCCGTCCCCATCAATTGTGTAACCCCCCCACACGTGTCATACACCGCCCCTGTATGCGTCTTGTTTGTCTTGTCTGTTAACCTACCCAACCTACCTCCCCAGCTATACCGACTTCCTTTACCTGTCATACCACTCTCACCTGAAAAAAAAAAAAAAGGTCACTCTGTACCCACAAAAAAATCACGCCCCATACATAGCTGCCCATTTCGCACACATGTCTGCTGGACATGGAAACTGTCAACTACAATTGGCTGTACAACAAGTATTATTGTTGTCCTGACACCTCTCTCAGGGGTGAAAGGTTTCAAATGTCACACCAAATTACAAACATATGCATAGCTGTTGCTGATGAAGAAATGGGCAGCTATGGGCCTTACCTACAACCCTCCTGCAAAACCCAAGCTTGTTTCCCTACTGTCTTACCCTCTTTGTGACCCCTTTTTCACCACTTTCCTGTCTCCCCATTTTCATTTCTTTCAAAGAAAATAGTGCGGTGTGCCAGAGTAAGGACTGTTAAGCGGTTGTAAGCGGTGTGCAGAGCTGAATGCCAGTGCGCATGCGGGAGCTCCGCGCAAACCAGCGCTAACCCGGTTACAACTGCTTAAAAGTGCCTTATTCACTCTGAATGACAGGTCCTGTAGTCAGTGCAAAAGCAAAATGAAATCTCACTGTCAGTCCCGAACCCAGGACCTTGGAAACAGTAGTCTGCATGACTTACCACTAAGCCATGACTGTTATATAAGAACATTGTTGTACAATAAATATATCATGTAATAGTAGGAATGAATGTAAAGGGAATATAGGATGTGTAGTACACAAAGCATGTCATGTATATTTACTGTCAAATCTAGTGGATTTCTATAATAGTAGTGTGTGAACAGAAACAGCCATGGTAGCTGGTAGCTAGTAGGTAATAATGTCAGTTATTATACATATATAAATATATGTATATATATATATATATATATATATATATATATATATATATATATATATATAGTTGTAGGTGTCAGTGTACATACACACTCAGTACAGGAAACAGGAGAGATAAATGGAGAAATGTTAATCTACAACACAGCCTGAATTATGAGAGAGATACTAACCTTTACACTCACAGAACAGTGTCCACAGCATACCAGCATGGTCCCCGCCTTTACAATCTGAAAGGGCAACGCCTATCTCACATACCCTTTTATAGCACTATCCTGAAATCACAGTGAGAACTGCAATCAGTACACAACTGGCTACATACAATTAGCAAATGCTGGCTTACAATTTGTGCAGAGGCCATCGCATGGACATATGCAGATACCTACAAAAGCATCCTGTACTCCCACTCCACACATGCAATACTTTCATTGCACTGTCTGGAGGCAGAGAGAGAGAGAGAGAGAGAAAAAAAGAAAGAAAAAAGAGAATAAAAACACAAACAAAAACCACACATAAGACAAGCTAAGTTGAAGCTGTCATCAGTGTCAGTATCAAGCTGGGCTAGCAGCAGCAGGAACCTACACTAACGGTAACGCAACCAGCTGCGACAAACACAGGTAATGTAAAGTAACAGTTTAATAGTTCACATACTGTGAACCCTCCATATGTGTTATTGTTCTGTATCTATATGTATGTCTATGTGATAAGTTGTGTGTACGTTGTTTTACCCAAAGGGGATGACTATACATTACATGTCATTCAGTGTTAGGCCATGATTCTGGCACCAGTTATCTGTTTCAGTGAGGCCTGTCTGTAGGATGTGTGTGTCAGCTGGTGTAACGACTATGGCGCTTAGTTTGCAGTCATCTGGGAACTTTGTCATCCACAACCCGCCCATGTTTGCTTTCACATCTGAGAAGTAAATGCCAAACAAGAGGGGTCCTAGGACAGAGCCCTGTGGGATACCACTTGTGACTGGCTATGAGTCTGACATGGCTCTCGCAATTTTGACGTTATGGATTCAGTTGTTCAACCAGTTTGCAACCCATCATGTGACATATGTATTAACATTTAAGCTGATGAGCGTGTCTATGATGCCTGAGTGGAGTATTGTGTCGAAGGCCTTAGGTAAGTCCAAGTAGGCTGTATGGACTGCTTTGCCCTCATCAATGACTGTAGTGACTGTTTTGAAAAAGTCATCCAGGTTCAAAAGGCAGGATCAGCCTTTCACAAAGGCAAACTGGGTGGGATCAAGTGTCTGTAGGTACCCAATATCGCTGTATATGAGTCCCATAATGAATCTTTCCATAGCTTTGCAGACCAGGCTGGTTAAGCTTATGGGGCGGTAGTTCCCAGGGTCAGCAGAGGTGCCTCCTTTGTGGAGTGGGACCACTGTTGCTGTATGCCAGTGTGCAGGTACATATCCCGTAGTAAGGCCAAGGTTAAATATCAGTTTTATATGCGGTTGTAGCTCCTCTTGGAGTGCACGTAGCACACATCCAGGGATACCATCAGGTCACATTGATGCTGTGTGTTCTGCTTTGCTGAGGGCGGCCCTCACCTGGACATCTGAGATGACAGGGAGGTTACATGCAGCTGTGATAAGTATTTCTTATATTGGGGGAGAGGGAGGGGGGATATTTGCACTGAATCTGTCTGCCAGAATGTTGCCAATATCTGTGGGTTCAGTGAAATATATGTAGTTGTGTACTAACTCAGAGCATATCTGAGGCTATTGGTCCATGTGTCTAACAAAACTGAAGAAGGCCTTGTGGTTATCTATAGTGTCCTTGGCCATTTCCCTCTCAGAGTTGGCCTTGGATGTTATTATGAGAGAACTTAGCTTATTACTAGTGCCGACCAGAGATGCCTTCCCTTTATGTGATTCTGCTCTGTCCTGCAGTAGCCTCCTTCTATCATTATACAATTTGTCTTTGGCTGGGGTCCACCAGACAGGATGCTTAACCGTTGTGCATAGGGTCTGGGTTAGAATTGTGTGTGCATGTTCCATGCATTCTTTGGGATGTCCGTGGAAAGCATTTGCAAAGGGGTCAGCATTGTGGGTTGTGGTCTCCACTGGCCCAGTGGGCTGCATGGATACCATCTCAGTCCTAACAAGTGAAGATCTGTCTATTCACATATATATCAAAGTAGTCTACTGTGCTGGTGGTGGTGGTGGGATATGTATATCCAGGCCGATTATTTTGTGTCCAGATCACACTAGTGGATGACGTTCCACATACAGTACCTTGTTATGAACTCCCAGAGTGAGGTGGTGCATTGGACCTGTCTCAGTGTGCTGACCGATGGGGCTTGGAACTATGTTGTATGGAATGTGGCAGGTATTGTTGCACAGGTTTTGGCTGAGCACTGATATCTGGCCATGTACATGTGTATCCACCAAGAGACACACACGTGCTACATATGGGAGTAGTAGTATATCACTACAGTTGAGTATCATGTATAGTATGTGTGCCATATTTTGCTGACATAGTTTGCTGATATCCTGTTTGTGTTCTCTTTCAGGGACATGGCGCGTCAGCGAAATCCTGCCTACTCTGCTGCAGAAGATGAAGAGATACACCAGCGCCTGGTGCGGGATTATGACATACTGTTTTCCCGCACCAGCCAGAATCAGCAGGAGAGGGCTGCACTGTGGCAAGACCTTGTCCGTAGGGTAAATGACATTGGTACGCATAATAGGACATATGAGCAGGTACGGCATCACTGCAGTGATTTAATCAGAAATGTCCATCAGCGTGCGTTGGATATCCACAGGCAATAGGTCACCACAGGAGGTGGGGTGGCCACAGATCCCCCCCTCACCAGACTGGAGGGGCTACTCCTAAGTGTTGTGGACTCCAGCCCAGGAACATCAACAGCAACACACCTGCATTATGATGGAGGCTGGATCTACACAGCAACACGACATGGAGCGTGCAGGTAATATGCCATATGTACACTTGACTGTTCTGTACACTGTTAGTTTATGCATGTGTAAGGTGTGTCCTTGGTATGTAGCTGTCAACATAGTATGTAATTGTGCAGGTGTGATATTGCCAATATCAGCAGCTGACATGTGAAAGGCAACTGGTGTACTACTGAACTGTATCATATGCAGTATCAATGGCACAGTTGTGCCCACTGACATTAATCCCCTCATTTCTGCAGGTCCCTCCAGTGTTACAGCAAGGCAGCCCATCCATGCTAGTGAGTGTGTTTTAACAATACCTATAATAGTCCTGATAGTGCTAGTAATAATAGTGTAACTCAGTAGTGCTCTGTGTGTATACTGCGGGGTGTACATGTGTGCATGTGTGCTTGTGTCCACGTGTGCATGTGTACATGTGTGCATGTGTGCATGTGTGCCTGTGTCCACATGTGCATGTGTGCACATGTGCACGTGTGCATGTGTCCACGTGTGCACATGTCCACGTGTACATGTGTGCATGTGTCCATGTGTGCATGTGTGCATGTGTGCATGTGTCCACGTGTGCATGTGTGCATGTGTGCATCACTGGTAACATTGTGTAGACATTGTAAACTGTGTTTCCTGTCTTCCTCCCACAGGTTCTGGTGCTGTTCTGGTGTCCTGCAACAGGGAACCTGAATTTGGTGCCACAGGTACTGATAATGATGATATCTGTGTAATGGCACAGGAAGGTGTGTCAGGGTCCGTCATTGGTCAGCCAATTGACAGTACACAGCTGTCAACCCCATCATTGTGCACAGTCATCCTGCCAGTACATCCTATGTCACCAATGTCCCTAGGTGATGGACAGGATACAGTGGGCATTGGCCAGGGTAATGTGGTATCTGTGGCACATGCTTCCCCACACAGCAGCCATGGGCAGGGTCCTGAGATGGTATCACACAGACAGTTGCCCATGGGTTCTCGTGGGAGCATCCATGGGCGTACTGCCTCTGGCAGATGTGCCCAAAGAGGTCTGTCAACCTCAGCTATGTTTCGGGCTGTCATGCAGGCACAGTCACGTATCGAAAGGTACACCAGACAGGGTCTGAGGGAGCTGAGAGCATGTCGCACATCCATGACTGACAGTATGCGTGACATCGCGGATGCTATCTGTAATTTCACCGATGTCATAGACAGACATTGTGGGGACATATTACAGCAGTTCCACAACCACATGTCCATGAGCCAGGGCAATGGTGGACGGTTGCGGCGTCGACATGGCCGTATGCCAGCAACAGCAGCAGCTGGCAGTCGGCATGGATGACAACAGGCCCGCGGATGCCCCCATAGTGCCAGCAGCAGCCCCAGCAATGCTGGGTCTGTGCTGTCATCAGACCACCCCAGGAGACCACGTGCACATGGCTCTGGACAGTCCCAACAGGGACCTGTGTCCAGTCAACAAACTCCCGCTTCTGATGACAGTACCCAGTCTGGCTTAGTACTGGATACGGTCCGTAGCACCACTGCCAGGCACAGGTACCATGTCCGTGACCACAGACACTGATCTGTATGACCTGCCAGGTGCAGTCTTTGGCTGTCCCCAAACTCCAGTATATGGCAGCCATGAGGTGAAACTGTGTGCATGCATACACACATGCAAAATGTTAACACCTAGGGCTACCACATACACGCACACACTGCACCAACAGTGCCCCACCCTGTACTGCTGTCCTTCACCAACACACATACACATACATGTCAATTGGTGGTATCAGTGGCAGACTCAGGCATACCTAGTTCACACCCTGTGCATATGATGAAACTGTGCCACCTCCTGCAATCTCCAACATCAGTGCAGTAACAGGTTAACATGTTTCTGATGCACAGGGTAACTACATAGAAGTGTATTACTAGTATCATGTTGGTGACAGTACAGTGTGCTGATATGATTGTGTGTATATCCCAGCATGCCTGATGCAGTAACTGTATGACTGTCCTGAATTGTTATCTACACCCATAGTAAGTACCATAGTGTAACAGCTGCACATTATTGCATACCAGTGGTAAGGATGTCAACAGATAGCCACATACATAGGTAGCACAGGGGAGAAGGTAATGCAAGTAGTGATATGCAGTGATGGACATGTACACTAATGGTGGCATGTTGCCCACAATGACTATGCAATGTGGATGTTTGCGCATGTTGATATGTGTGCAGTACCAATTTAATTTAAATTAAATTAAATATTAAATAATATCAGTTCTACCATGGATATCTGAGCTGTGCATTCCTGGGTACACGTTGATAGTGCCTGCATATTTGCACTGTTACCTACTGGAAGTGGTACCCCTTCTTTGTTGTACAATGGACTACTTCCAGCCCTGCTTACTGTAGCTTTGTTTGCATGCATGTTTGCTTGAGGTTCCCTGGAACACTGATTCCACCTGCAATGCAGATTTACAGAGCTTCTGTGGATTCCTACTGACATCTGCATAGCGTACTATACGTATGTCAATTTTCCACCTGACAGAACGTCACTGTCTGTCCTGTTTGCATGTACATTGCCTGTGACACATTGCATATGACTTACCTGGCATTTACCCACGTGTGCAGTCATATATGCCAGCGATATGAAATCAGTAGCAGTGCACCCACACATACTCACCTTCAGTATGTTGTTCCCCATTGGCCCTATGTGTTGGTAATCACCATGGCAATCACACTACTATGGTAGCATGTGCAAAGGTAACCTGTGAATCACCTCTATGGTCCAGTTGTGGTTTATGTGAGTCATGTGGCAATGTCACAGCTGCCACATGTATGCAGTCAACCCTCTCCCCTGGCCAGGAACGTACAACACATGTGTGAGATGCAACCACATAGCCAATCTGGGGACTGAGCACTCTGAACCCAGTACTGCCATACCCTGTCAGGTGGCATGACATACTACAATGACTACAATACCAGTCTGACATAGACCCACACTGACAGCAATCCGAACACACTGGGGCATACTTGGAGCCTCAGAATAGCATCCTGCCTGAGCATCACACACCTCCGCAGCTGGCAAACAGGCATACGTTAAGTCGGAACAGAGCACATGCCGCACATGGCACACACATCCCATGTGCCACACACTCACAGCCTGTAGGGCTACACAACACACCTGCTACAGATGTGTCAGGTACCTCTCTTGGCCGCTGCAGTGGGGTCCCGCTCAACAGGCTGTACATGGTGAAGGTCACAGTGATATGCCCGTGGGGCACTATGGTCCACCACATAACACATGCATACAGGTCAGTCAGAGGCATGGACACATATGACTCAGTCATTGTCCATGCCACTATGGATGACCTGAGATGTACCTCCCTGGACTACATGATAGGGAACATAGAAGGGCTCTCTCAGCATGTGGCATGGGCCAGTATGAGCCTGACCTTGGTTGCCATCATACCCTCACCAGGTATGCTACCACAATATGTAGGAAGGGTGTTCTATGTCTACATTCTGCTCAATCTCTAATGTCATTCATAGGGTATCCACTGGCTGTCAGCATGTGCTTACATGCTAGGGAAGCCACAATGATTTGCGAGGGGCAGCTTGCACGTGTCACCCATGGGCCATTGTATATTGGCGAAGCCCCTTGATACACACATAGTGCCTTTTGCTGCAGGACACAGATTACATAGCCACCTCCGCGGGTATCACACGGGATAGGACACTAACAGTAATGCTACACAACACCAGCAGTGTACACCGCAAGATGCATGCACTGGACACTGTCCTCAGCACGGTAAACTGCAATATCTGTGCAGTAACGGGTTCCTGATTCACGGCTCACAGGTGCAACCCATCACTGCCAGATTATCCCTCATACCATGCCTTTCATCCCCTACACATGTACCACACGTGAACAGGGGGGTGGTATCTCAAGGCACCACAGATACACACACCTCCAGGTTGTTGGCACAGCACAAAGCATCAGGGCCTATCCATGAGCAGCTAACAGTGTGTTGGACTGCCTTCTGGTTCATAGCCTGGCACACACAACCCTTCCATACACAGGAAACCCACCTGTCCTCCCTAACAACACTGGGAATATGACAGTCTCTAGATATGTCTTTATATGGCTGGACAGCATCCAGCCGAACATTGTGTGTAAGCATTACTGTAGCTACAACACACTAGCTGAAAGGTTCCCAGCATGTAGTCACTGAATTGTAGTGGAACAACATGTTACCACTCCCACAACAGGTGGGAACATGCAGCACCTGTTCATCGACTACATGTAGACTATATGGCCCAGACCAGATGTGTATCCCTCGCTGTTGGATGATACCATATACAACTCACACTGTATATACACATACCGCATGCAGCCCCTGCACAGTAAGACACAGTCATAATGTTATGTATTGCAAATACCATTCATCCACTTGAGGCACGTGTCAGACATGGTAACTACTGAAGGTCACAGATATATATGTGTATGTATCACACACATACATCATGTGTGTATTGCCATTGCTGGTTTAAGCAATGTCATGAACAACAACCCATACATGGTCATTTTGTGTGACACAACCACACATGGCAGTTGTAGGTTTACAAAACATACCTATCTGTGCTCTGACAGTGGTAATAGACCCAGTAGCGGAGCGCACTATTGGCATTACTGGGCAATTAGCCCTGTTTGGCTGTACTGATAGTGTGGTGACATCACCTGTGTTTACTGGGGGAATATGCAGCATCTGGTGTATTATAGTAGTTGCCAAAAGGAACTGTTCTCTCACACTTGCAATTATACACACCCTACTATCCCCCCCCCCCACACACACACTTGCAGGATTCATACCCCTATCTAATTAAGTCATGACACGTGAGAGAGACGCATTAGCGAAGCACACTATTTGGATTACTGGGAGGTTCCTCTTCTTCGGCTGTACTTATAGGGTGCTGACATCATCAGTGTTTGGAAAGGGTAATGTTCATCATGTAGTGTGTTCTCCTAATTGCCACAAAGCACATATCTTTCATACAGACTTGCCAGCTCACACACTACCCTCATCCACACACTTGCCATTTGCAGGATTCAAACCCCTACCTAGCTATGTTATGACACTTGAGAGAGATGCATTAGCAGAGCACGCTATTCGCATTATTGGGAGGTTTCCCTTCTCCGGCTGTACTTATAGGGTGCTGACATCATCAGTGTTCAGAAAAAGGAATGTGCATCCTGTAGTGTGTTCTCCTAGTTGCCAAAAGGGACATTTCTTTCATACAGACTTGCCCATACACTAACCCCCCTCCACACACACTGGACCTTTGCAGGATTCAAACCCCTACCTAACTATGTTATGACACTCGAGACGGACGCATTAGCGGAGCGTGCTATTCGCATTACTGGGAGGTTTCCCTTCTCCTGCTATACTTATAGGGTGCTGACATCATCAGTGTTTAGAAAGGGGAATGTGCATCCTGTAGTGTGTTTTCCCAGTTGCCAAAAGGGACATTTCCCTCACACAGACTTGCACACAGAACAACCCCACTCACCGACACACACTGAGCATTTGCATGGTTCAAACCCCTACCTAACTATATTATGACATTTGAGGGAGATGCATTAGCACAGCGCACTATCCGAATTATTGGGCATCTGTTCTGCACCTGCAGTATTTAGAGGGTGCCGACATCTTTATTTCTACAGAGGTATGTACATCTAGTGCTACCTGTCAGGTGGGGGATAGCATATATATGCCTTTGCAGCCACCTACTTCAGGGTCAGATATGCACATCGCACTGGCAGGTTATGTTCTATACCATGCTTCGTGACCACAGGACCTGTAACACACAACACAACCAGTCCAGAACACCCCTCCCACATCCAGGACACACACTTTGCTTCCCTGGGAACAGTGCCGGGATATGCTGGTGTTCACATACACCATTCCAGTTGTTAACGTCAGGTACAGGTATATTGTGTGTGGGAACTACTCAGGCCTCTACAACATTACCCTACAGCCACTTCAATTTGTGGGTCCATGTGCTATGGCAGAACCACTCACCACAGCCACATGGGGGAATACATATTGCACCTGACCATCTGCAATATGGGTACTCACTGTTCCACACCAGAGGTAGACCACCATTGTTGATATCTGACCATACCCACGTTTCCCTGGACATCCATATCCCATCCCCACCCCCAGGCAAGGTTGTCACTGCAAACAAACTGTATTTATCACAAGCAGACTCTACACTTGTGAAGACTGGGGTGGAAGACTTCAAAGGACCCATGCTGGGGGACTATACTGGCCACTCTGCATAATCCTTGACAATTGCATTCTATGAGCATGTGTAAGGTTTGCATTGATCATGCTATCCCACATATACCCATGACTGCTCCACAACAGGACACCTGTCAGGTGTACACCAGCCATATATGAGCTGTCCAACAGACAGAGTGAGCTAATACATTGCAGAGCTGTAGCCCACAGAGGGGGGACATCTCAGAACAGTACCGGCACGACACTTCAATCCCACATAATCATCACGACACAGTGTTGACAGTGAAATTGTCCAGACAATGCAGATAGGGCTCCCCTCAGTCTGTTATTGACGCCCACTTACTGTTAGAGGTCCTCAGCAACCCTCTTCCAGTACACACCAACAACATGGATGTGGCTTAGCACATTCAAACCCTGGGACCTCCACTGTGTCCCTGCTTGACAGAGGCACAGCACACTAGCCTCACACGATGCCTTATGTGACCTACTTTACAGTGGCACAGTAGCCTACTGTACTGGGGATGCAGACGCCAAGCACACTCTGGCTAAGCTTTCATTCCCTAGGGCAAACAACCTACTATTGACCTCTACATCCGTATGTTTAATTGTCAGATGCACAATATTTGTTGCTGATAGACTGTTTGCAGGTCTTTATTGCCATAGCATTCCCTGTTTCTATGAACAACTTGTGTATCTGTGGAAGATGTTTGAATATGAGGGGGATCCACTATATCACTTATGTCTCTGTAGTCATTTAACTGTGTGCACTGGGCAGATTGCTGTGATGTGGTTGGTTCCTGGAATGACACGTACAAATACCAGATATGTGTGGCCAACTGCTAAACGGAGATATGGCCTAAGTGTGTGAGCATGCCCAGTTCAGCCTTTCCATGGCATGTTGTCTGACATATGTCTCATTTATCAAAGTGTGCGAGCATGCCCAGTGTGAGCTTTCCATATGTTGAACTCTGCAGTCCACCACATATTTGGATGAGTGTGAACTTCAACAATATCTCACGTTTATGGTTGTGTGTTGGGTGTCATGTAGTGTACTTACTGGCCAACTGCTTTGTGTCTGAACACAACAGGGATTATACTGTGCCTGCAGGGTTTGCATGGGATACTTTGCATACAGTTGTCAACATCCTTTCATACTGACCTAACACTGTAGTACCATATAGTGTACTGGTTCAGTACTTTCACTGTGGTGGACAGTATCCTGGGCTTTAGTCCTATCACTGCTTTAAATCTTCATAGTGAGCACAACAGATTGTTTAAGGGCCGGTTGTGCACATATGACCATGTTGTATTATGTTCAGATATGGACTACTTAAACTAGGCTTGTCCAACATTGGTAGTGTATTCCACAACATAGGTGGACATTGGCAAACACTAGCGATGTGCCCTAGGCCATTTCTAATGCTAGTCAGAGAGTGTGTTTGTCCTTCGACACACATTGTAACTGGAATTTGCCATGACATATGTCATGGTTAGTATACTGTGCCACCATCTACCTGTGACATAACAGTGATACCCAGGGTAAACCTACCATCTCCCATCCACTCATCAAGATTCTACTTGAGGAGAGTCGATGGGTGACTCTCTGGCTAACCTGTACTGGGAGTTTACTCAAGAGTGGGGGTGGCTTCTGTGTTATGGATCATTCAGTACAGCTTGTCCTATGTATGTCAGTGCTGGGGTTCAGGTCTCTCATGTACATAGCTCACTGCCATTCAGATTGTACAAGGTGCAGCATGTTCATTGATTCCAGCTTGGACATTGTTTTATACATCAGGCACAGCTTGCCTCTAGGTGGGCAGTATGACAGTGTGTGGAGCTGCAGTTTGTTTAATCAGGCAACACATGGCATCTGTTCAAGCTGTTTGCTACTCCTGGTGAGGTACTGTTGGGGACATTACAGTTGATGGAGTCTGCTGAGGTACATCCCACAGGGGCTATTGTAGTCAATTGTAACGCTGATGAAGGATGACTACAGAGCCACAATGACCTCCCCTTATCTAGATCTGACAACCTTCATGATTAGGTGGGTATATGGTATGTTTCTGTGAACACTACAGCCACATGTTTGTCCAATGCAGGATATCTATCACCTTGTGTCCCCAGGTCTCTCATTACATGTTAGGTATGTAATGGGTTAACACCTATGTGGTAATTGGTGGGCACTTACTGTATATCCACGGGGGTTGACTATACACTTTTCTGCAATTAGCTTGCTGACATGGCTATGGCACCAGTTGTCTGTTTCTATGTGGCCCTTTTGTGGGATGCTTGTGTCAGCTGGGGGTCAGATATAGTGGGCAGTTTGTAGTCCTCTGCATACATGTTCAGTCACAGTCCTTCCATGTTGGCCTGTACCTATGGGACATATATACAAAATGAGGGAGGTCCCAGGACCAAGCCTTGTGGGATGCCACTTATATCTGCTTTGTAGTCTGACATGGCTGCAGCATGTCTGACCATGTCAGTTCTGTCCTTGGTCTGGTTTGCAACCTCTCTACTGACATAGGGGTTCATATTTAAGCTGGTGAACATATCTATACTGAACACATAGGGTATTGTATGGAAGCATTTGTAAGGTCCAGCTACGCTGTGTGGACCACATTGCCCTCATCAATTACCTTAATGACTGTTTCAAATGGGTCAAACATGTTTAGGGGCAGGAGCTGCACTTAAGACAGCCACACTGGGTAGGGTCCGGTGTCAGTAGGTCCCCAATATCTTTATGTCTGCGGTACATGCTGATCCTTTCCATAGCTGTGCAGACCAAGCTTGTCAGGATTCTGGGGTGGTAGTTTGCAGTATCCATTCAGGCAACACCTTTGTTGAGAAGGACCACTGTTGTTGTACACTGCTCTTTGGGTACATATCCTGTGGTAAGGCTGATATTGAGCAGTAGTGTGATTTGGCATTCCATTCTTCTTGGAGTCCATGTTGGACTCAGCCCAGGACACCATCCCATACCATTGTTGCTGTGTGTTTTGCTTTGTAGATGCTGGCTGTTACCTCAGCATCTGCAATGTCAGGGGGCCAGCAGTCTGCTGGGATAGATATTTTGCATTCTGGGGGGGGGTTTGCACTGCTCCTGTCAGGTTGTATGTTGGCAATATGTGTGTGTGTTTGGTATGTTGTTTGTAATATTTGTGTGATTCAGAGCATATCTTTGTATTCCCAACACGGTTCCTACCATCAGTTGAGTAAGCCTTGGGATTATCCTTAGTGTCCTGTACAATTTGTATCTTCATAGGTTCATAGGTTCATACTAGGCTATCCACCCTAGAGCATTTGTAAGCCTAGCCAGAGTGTGTGTGTCTTTCGCCGCCCCTTGCTATGTGAATATTATGGCCATTTATGATTTACTTTACTGTGCCTCTGTCTGGACGTGACAAAGTGAAGACCCCCAGTGTACATCTACGATCATCCATCCACTTGGCAATATTCATGTTGAGGAGTGTCAGTGAGGGGCTCTGCCTAACATGGAGTGGGATCCTGTTCCAGGGTGTGGGGAGCCTCTGGGTTATGTATCTGTCCCTCCAGCACATCCTATTTCATTATGTGTTGAGGTTGACATCTGTCACTCTCACAGCTCCAATGGCTTTGATTTTTCTGGGGTGGAGCATGTCCATTACTCCTGTGTTGGACATGGCCTTGTACAACAGACATACAATGCCTCTGTGTAGGCAGTACGTGACTGCATTCAGCTGGGGTGTCTACAGCCAGGCAGCATATGACATATATTTGTTACCCTTTATCCTCTTGGTGAGGTACCTTTGAGGTCTTTCTAACCGCTGCAGGTGTCAGGTAAGGTACATCCCAAATGAGGCATTGTACTAGATTATGGGTCTGATAAGAGAACAATACAGGGGCACAATGACCTCTGTTGACATAGATGTGAATCCTTTCATGATACGGTGTCCAATATAGACAGTCTTCCTAGCCACATTGGCAATGTGAGTGTCACATAACAGGTTACTGTCCACTTGTGTCCCTAGGTCCCTGATTACTCCTTGCATACATAATGGTTTACCACCTATGTGGTCATTTGTGAGTACCTTGTTTGGTATCTGGTGGGACATTCATACTGTCCGGTGTCTTCAGGACGTCTGGGTGGGGTTCCTGTGTGTGAGAGTGTGGTCTGTAGCATGCTACAGACTGTACAGCAGTTTTGACTACAGTTAGGTGCACATGGGTGGTCTCCGATGCTTCGTGCATTGTCAGTTACCTGGACGTATGGGTGTCTGTGCTGCATATGGATACTCCCTCTCATTTTATGTTTTGGTCCAGGTTTTGGGGCCATAACACATGATATGAGTTATAACCTGGTAGTGCTGGTGTGCTGTCAGTAGGCTTGCAGCAGGTTTCTGTCACTGCACAGACATCAATGTTCTCCATACTGGGGAGGGCCTCAGGAGCATGCATATTGCGGTTTACACATCTGGCATTGGTCAGCATTACCCTTATGTTTCTTACCACTTATGTTTTCTATGGTGGTGGGTTAGTCTTTTCAGCCTTGCCTATGTACGGCTCTATGGAGGTGGCAAAAGCCTTATCCAATATCCAGATGCCCAGGGGTAACAGGTGCAAGCCATCCCTGGAACAGCAGCATGGCTTGTCATGCATGACATCTCAAGCAGACATTAGATCCTCTTGGACTGACAGCTGTAATTGTGCCACCTGTTAGAGCTGATCATTCTGTGTTTGTACTGTGGCATCATTCTTGGTGAGGGTAGGATGCTGCAAACGGCCAGTGTCATACCGGCCTGGAGTACATACTCAGAGAGCTCATCCATGTCTCTTTTCATGTAGTCCAGGGAGGTACATCTCAGGTCATTCACACCAGCATGGACAATGACTGCATCATATTTCTACTTGCTTTGGGGTGACCTGCGTACTTGTGTTATGTGGCATATTGTAGCAGCCTACAGGCAGCTTACTGTACCCTTTCCCTTGTTCAGTCTGGTGAGTGGGACAGCAGTGTGTCTGCCTATAGAGTCACCTATTACAACTGTATCAGGCATGTTGTTTCTCCTTCTGGCCTGTGACTGTTTGGCACACTAGTTTTGTGTACTATGTGTTGCATGTGCTATGTTTGGAGGTTGTGGTTGCTTGGGGGTCTGCATTGGAGGCCTCTGTTGGTGTGGTGTGTTTGTAATTAGGGCCTCCGGGAATGTTTTTCTGTGTTTATGTGTTTGGTTTACAGTTGTGATAGGTCTATGTGGGACTGGGTTTGTGGTGTGTGTGGTTACCTTCTCCTCCTGACTCGTTTTGACAGTACTGAGTTGAGGGAGCTCAGCCTCCGGTTTGGATAAATGGTTGCATCTCTCACATATATTTGTATTTATTGGGGGGAGTTGAGGGTTGTCTGTGTACTTGGGGCAGGTGTAACATTGCCTCAGGATTCACAGATTCTACTTGTTATAGCTGGCCTTAGTGGATTGTATGTGTGGACATATTTTATTGCCATACTACTGATCAGTGATTACTTTGCTTTTTATGTTTGCTCTATCATGTAGTGGCTTCCTCATTCTCTTGCATGGTTTGGTAATGGCTGGAGTCCAGCATGCCAGATGCCTGCGTGTATGGCATTGTGTCTTGTTGTTATTTGTGATTGCATAATCCAAGCATTCCTGGCTGTGTTCATGGAATGCCTGTATAACAGGTTCTGCAGTGTGTCCCATATTTTGCACCTGCACAGGGCCTTTAATGGATTCCACATCAGTTTGGAGGGGTGCAACTTATGCTTTACACATGTTTTTCACTGTGGTTTTCTGGCCAGGGACTGTGGTCAGGATGTGTATATCCGGTGTGATTACTCTATGGTCTGGTCTTACCAGTGAGGGATACACTTCTCATCTTGCCATCCAGTACCCATGTTGCTGATTATCACATCCAGTATGCTTACCCCTCTTGTGTGAGTGGTATGTTGTTCCTGGGCATTTTGGTTTATGGATTCTTGGAACTTTTCTCCTATAGTGTTGGTGCTAGTATAATGCTCCCAGTGTATGTCTGGGTATTTTCAGTCAACCAATATAATGTGGTTTGGGGGGCTTGATATATTCATGTATTCCAACATAGGCCAGGTGCAGTTCCTGGTGTTAGGACAGTAGTCTGTAGCAGGCTATATACTGGGAAGCGGTTTTAGCCACTGTTACTTGACCATGGCTAGTCCATGCTGCTTCTTGTTGTGGTACCAACATGGGGTTGTGGTTATCCTTGACAATTATTGCTAGTCACCCTCCTTTTGTAGCTTGTTCCATGTTTTGAGGCTGTACAGCACAGTATGAGGTGTAACCTGGTAGTGTTAGGGTGCTGTTGTGAGCCTTGCCCAGTTTTCTGTTATGGGACATATATCAACATTCTCCATACTGGGTGTGTTTACACTGCACGCATCTTGCTGTTTAGACTTCTGGCATTGGGTAGCATTACATCTAGGTTCTTATCCCTTGTGGTACCTATGGAGGTGGGTTTGTGTTTTGAGCCTTACCTATTCAGGGCACGCTGTGGGTACTGACAGCCTTTGCCAGTATCCATGAGGCCTGGACTGATAGGTGCACGCCACCCCTAGCAGGTGGTGCATCATTTCATGCTCAGCATGTCATCCCAGGCTGGCACACATTGGCTCCCCTTTGACTAACTGCATTACTTCAGCCAATTATTGCAATTGATCATCCCATCGTCATATTGTGGCTTCATGCTTGGTGAGGGTGGATGTTAGTCAGGGTCCTCAAGTGTGCATATAGTACATGGTGTTACATTACTTAACACATGGCATTCATGCCTCAGGTGGTGCTGCAGGGCTGCCTCTGTTGGATGCACATATTACACTCCCTGTACATGTTTGAGAGCAGGTTATGTAATTTTAGGCATCCATGTTATTATATGAGTGAGTCAGAGAGGGGTATCATTCCCAGGGTTCCTACTGAGCCAGTGTATGTGCTATGCGTTGCCTCTTTGCCAAGGCCAGGGCATACTGGGCACGCCTCCTTCTGCCTACTGGGGCAGGCTCAGGTTGTTCCTCCTCCTAGTCATGCTCTGCCTGTGATGGCCTTGGCAATGGTGGGGGGATGTTTGGCCCGGCCCAATGCTGGTCCTGCTGCAGCTGTTTTCGCAAGATCATATTATGTAGCATAGCACATACCATGACAATTTGGGTACATGTAGTTGGTGAGTATTGCAAGGCTCCACCAGATGTGTCCAGACACCGGAACTGTGACTTGAGCAGCCCAAACACATGCTCTATTACATTACATGTTTGTGCGTGTGCCTCATTATGGCGTTCCTGTTCAGGTGTGTGTGCGTTTCTGATGGGTGTCATCAGCCATGGCTCCAGTGCATAACCTGCATCCCCCACTAGGTGTCCATGTGCGATGTCCCCATTGGCAAATGTCTGGTACAGCTGCGTCAAATGCCAAATATGGGAATCATGGTAGCTCCCAGGGCAGCCAGCACACACATTCATTATTATGCCCTGGGCATCACACATGACCTGGCAGTTGATGGAGGGGAAGCCCTTGCAGTTAATGTAGGCCCTACCCCACTCACCGGCTGGTGCTTTGATGCGTATGTGCGTGCAGTCTATTGCACCCAGTACCTCAGGGTATTCCGCTGTTTGCTGGAAGAGATGCATATTGCTGGCCAATACCTCACGGGCACTGGGGAAATATACGTGATCACCGACATGTGCTGACATGGCATCCAGGAACTGATGCAGTACCCTGGAGGCTGATGCCTGTGATATCCCCATCATATCACCAGTTGGTCTCTGGAAGGTACCTGTTGCTAGTATTCTTAGGCCAACACATACCTTGGTTTCCAATGGGATGGGTTCCCCTCTGTTGGTTCTGTGTGTGAGGCGTGGCCTGCACAGCTTGACAATTTGCTGCAGGAGGTCTCTGTCCACTCTATAGTGCTCTACTATCTCCAGCTCATGTAACCCGTGGTAGATGACCCTGAGCCTGTACACTCTTCTCCGTCTCCCCACTGTGGGTTGTCTGGCACCATCTGCATTGTGACCACCCTCAGCAAGTCGCCTATGTCTCCTTATGACAGCTATGGTAGCCCCTAGCATTTCTGCTCTGAGTTCAGCTTTTTCAGTTTTCACTTCTAATAGCTTACTCCTGTCTTGCAGTGTCTCTTGAGAGATACATCCTGCACTGCTGTTTGCAGAGTTTTAAGTGCTTGGCTGAGCTACTATTCTGCCTGTGTAATTGCCTGCTTCTAATTGTTTTCACCTGCTAGCTCCAGCAGTATTCCCTGCTAGCTTCCTACTAATTCTGTTGCTTCCTTTTTCCTTTCTGTTTCCTCATGGGGGAGCAACGTGCATACCAGCAAAAACACGCTCACAGTGGCTTACACATGTGCACACATGCTTACACAGTTCGGAATCTACTTATTCGGGTTAAAACGCGCGTGCACCAGCGCAAACAGTGTTACAACTCTGCCAACAGGCTCCCACATGCTCAGTCTGCCCTACACGCGTGCACATTAGCGCAAACAGTCTTCAAAGTCTACCAACACGCTCCCACATGCTCAGTCTGCCTTACACGCGTGCACACTGTCCTACCCGCGCCTCATGGTGCGCACACGTGCGCATGCACGCCCAGCAAGAAACTTTGGTGTAAGTAACAGTGTACACCTTCCATTTCTTGACTTTCCCATGCTTATCTTGTGGCACTCCTCTTTCCATGATCTGTGTCTGACATCTGTCATGTAACACTGACCTCCAATGAACTGCATTTCTTTCTACCATTCCCCCCTGTGATGTCACCTATCTTCTACTCTATTCCTCCCCCTTATGTATCTCTTACACTACTCAGAATGTGCTCATTTGCTATGTGACAGTGGGAGTCAGTATCCTAACCCTCATTTACATCAGATTGCCTACTAATGCTTAGTTACATGTCTTAGACTCAGCTTCCCCCCTTAGCAACCACTAAACGGTGGCCATGTTGTTTTTGGTCTGCTGGTCCCTGCAGTGTAAATCCATGTATTGCATAAAACCCACATTTGTGGGTTTATAACCTTCATTTTTATGTTTTATACAGTGCAGCCCATTTGCGCGGGACTGCGCTGCGTTTAAACATCGGCCGAAAAAAAAAAACAATTATTTTTTTTTTCATATTTGCATCAGGGTACCTTGCCAATGGCCACATATTTGGCCATTGGCATGCTGCCTGACACATATGCACCCTTTATTTGGAGCTGACATGGCTCCATTGTGATTTTTGCAGAAACGTACTCAGTTGTCAACTGAATACATTTCTGCAGCTAAAACGGCACTTACACGGGCTGCTTTCTGTTTCGTGGATCGCTACTCTACCTCATTTGCATGCCTTTCGGCTGCAAGTGAGGTATTTAGCATATCCACACCCAGTCCATGTAAGAGACATTTTAGCTGGTCTCTTACATGGAGTTTTGGGCTGTTCCTGGATCGCGAGGCTTGCATAGAGTCTTACACGTCTCTTACACTCCGTGCAAGCCTTCTTGAATCCTGTCCTAGGTCAATTATACATTTATTCACTTTATGTTTTTTGAGTTCAGCATTATCTAAAAAGGGAAGAGTAAGACTCTTAAAACTGCAATTTACTTTAATGAATTTATTCCATTTTTATCCAAGTAGGGTACCAATCAATTTTTGTAGAACTGAATTGTATAAGCCTTATCAACCTGATTAATTTAATTATTAAATAATATAATAAAAAATCTAGAAATGCTACCCCCCATCTAATTTAGGAAGGGTTATTTTGTTGTATCCGAGTCTTACATGTTTAGAGCATCAAATAAAATTATAAATCTGAGAAGAAATAGTACTGAAAATATAGTTATGAATGACTTGAAACAATGAAGAAAAAAATAAAAACAGTCTAGGAAATACATTAATTTATAATTGCCAGTTTTGATAGAAGTGAAATTTTCATATTATTCCATCTTTTGAAATAATTTTGAATGTCTAGCCAAATGCTTTGAATGTTTGTTTTAAAAGTTAGGGATGGATTTTGGATGTAATGCATATCAAATATTTAAATGAAGAGTGAAACTGTATACCATTTAACAGAACAGGATTGATAAAGTCATGATGAGGATTTAGAGAAAATTTTTATTTATTTTATTTATTTTACATTCGTTAACCGGGCTAGTCTGGCTGGATACATGTCCATTTTCAGCAGAGGCCCGAGGAGAAAAGCTCCACTATCAGACTAATACACTATAATATATGAAGTCATTAATAATACTATCTATACAAATAAAACTAAAAACTAATATAGTATAATACGGCAAAATACAAATGCAAATACATTTTTCATGTACAAATCTGACTAGATGACAATCAAAATTCAGTCAGGGGCTGAGGAGAAAAGCTTCAGTATCAAAAAACAATTTAAAGTTAAAACAAAATAAAAAATAAGATTGCTTTATTTAGATTTAGGTCAAATTTTGAGGATAGATTTATGGCATTTAAAATTTTAGGAATATATGAGTTTTGGCATCTATGGAATTTAAGATTGGGAATTGATTGTAAATTTTTTTTTGGTTGTGATAAAAAGGGGTTCAATATATAAATTAAACAGATATGGTGACAGGCACTGCCTTATCATATCCCTTGATTAATTTGACTTCTTTTTTTTTGTGCATACGTAATTTGGTTGATGATTTTTTACAGAGAACATCTATCATATTTATAAAATATAAGGGGATTTCATGTTTAGGAAGGATTTTGAGCAAAAAGGAAACATTTATGATATAACCACTAGACCACCAGGGACACTGGGGGAGTCCCTGGTGGTCTAGTGGTTAAGATTCAGTGCTCTCACCATGGCAACCTGGGTTCGATTTCCAGTCAGGGAAGCTTCAATGCATTTTTTTAGTGGACGGCACAGTGGTGGAGTGGTAGCATTGTTGCCTCACAGCAAGAGGTTCTCCGGTTCGATTCTCAGTTGAGCTGCCTTCTGTGTGGAGTCTGCATGTCTTCCCTGCATTTGTGTGGGTTTCCTCTGGGTGCTCTGGTTTCCTCCCACAATTCAAAGACATGCATCTGGAGCATTTCTTCCTGGGCCTCTGCTGAAAATTGGCTTCAGTCCAAGTCAGACTTTCCCGGTAAACAAAATGTTAAATAACATAAATAAATTTACTCCATTAAGACCTTTAAGAGCATGCAGTACAAAGACAAATAATTATTTTTGTTTATCCAGTTAATATCTTTAATTGTTTCTAAGATTAATGTTAGATGATTTGCTTGCCATGCATTGACTAAACCAGATTGAAAGGGAGAAAATAGATGTGGAACCATCATTTTAAATATTTTTTTCTTTCCAAAATAGTGCCAAAGATTCTTATATCATACTTGATTATTGACATCAGTCTGCAGTTTGAGATATTTAGTGGATCTTTATTTGGTTTTAAGATAAAAATTCTATTGGACATATTTAAATAATCTGAGAAGCCTTGAGAAATAGCACTGTTGTATAATTTAAATAATATTTGAGTTAATGTTCTAGAAAAAAAATCAGCAGTAACCTATCAGGACCTGAAGATTTTTCCTAATGTTATGTGGTTTATTACATCATACATTTCAGATATGGTAATATACAGCCCCAGTGGTGCAGCAGTAGTGTTGTTGTCTCACAGCAAGAGGTTCTTCCGTTCGATTCTCTGCTTGAGCGCCTTCTGTGTGGAGTCTGCATGTCCTCCCCACGGTCAAGTGGCGTTCGAAAGACATGCATAGAATGGGCGTGCCTTTGTTGAAGGTTGGGTATCGAGCTGGCACCTGTAAAAAAATCTACTGCCAATCATTAGCGAACTGGAGTTCTGCTGTGGCGACCCCTAACCGGGAAAAGCCGAAAGAAGAACAACAATATTTCAGATATGGTAATGGGGTTTTCCAAAGATAGGTTGACATCAGCCTTTAATTTTGGAAATTTTATTGAGTTAACAAATATTTAAAGTTCATTATGATTGTGGATATTTAAGTTGTTTGAATATAACCTAGTATAATAATCTTCTAGGGCAAATAAAATGTGTTCATTTTTAGAGTAAACTTTATTTTCATATTTTAGTTCTAAAACTGTTGGTTTAGATTTTTGACTTTTTATCAAATGTGCTAGTAGTTTTGATGGAATTTGTGCCCATTCAGAATAACGTGCAAGGAAACAAGTCTCATACCAACACAGTCAATTCATATGGAGTAGAATCATTACAAATGCATTGATGCATTTTCTGGATTCTCTACATGTGTTTCCTTACTATGCTCATAACAAATGGTAATCTATCCAGCAAACTAACTTAGTGTTCTACCACACTTTTAAATATATTTTCTCTTTTTCCAAGTTTGCTTATCAATGTATGCAGTATTCTGGGATGCTTGTCATAGTGTCATAGTTCAAATGTGATAAACCCAGTTGAAGTTTGTGGTACCTCTTGGTCCCAGTGTTTACCATCTGTGTCAGTATGTTTTCTTAATCTGAACTTTTGTATGTTTTCAACCTTTTGACTAATCCATCAGTCTGCAGACAGTAGACTGACATCTTCAGCTGTTTAACTTTAAAACACTGACATAGCTGATGTATCCTTAACATAAAGAGAGTTCCTTGATCAGTATATACATTGTTGTGAAGATGTGCTTTGGGGAGTAACAGTACCTGCTCTCTGGCAATAGCCTTGGCACTGACACTTCTGCTGGAAGCTTTGTAATATAGTTTGTTGTTACTAGTATGTTGATAGGTAAGTACTAAGCTAGCTACCCTTGCAGGCCATTTTTAAGCCTTGACAATTTCCCTCAAAGGTGAGAATCAAACCCTGCCCCCTGTGCCTGTGAAGTAAACACCTTAACCATTATGTCAACCCCCAATCATGTATTGGTATTCATTGTTAAATTTTCCTAGTGGCCCCACAATGTCCAATGTACAGTCAAATGACAAGTTTGTGATAGTGAGTTAATGTGCTCATAAATCCAGAATGACGTTCAATTTTCGGCCATGCTGGACAAGAAGCACAGAATGTTTTATCTCTTTTATTATTATGTTTAGCCAGTAAAATCTGGCTAATAATCTTGCCTTAGTTTTCTCCATCCACAGGTGACCTCCTAACATGTGACTGTGGGTTAGCTTTATTACTAGTGTCTTATATGGTTTTAACACATTAATTGAAGAAAAGTTTCTTACTTTTTTATTTATTCTGTTTATATAATGTCATCTTTCAGTACATCATAGTGGTAACAAGTAATGAGAATATCTTGCTCAATATCTCCCCCTACAACCTTGACTAACTTTTCCTCTAATATGCATATACACAGCATGTTAGGTGCTGATAAACTTAAAGAGAAAGAGCTAGAGTATCAGCTTGATATATCCATTCAGTATAAGAATGGGGAGAGAGTCGGCCCACTTCCCATTGTGCCTTTTTAAAGTTCATGTGACTTATCTGTAGATCCATTAATTTAGCATTACTTTCTTCAGTAATTTGTTTTGAGGTGTAAGGTGTAGTTTCTTCCCTGCAAAACATTAGTACAACAGCATCCATTGTCTTCTTTTGCAAAGGGTAGTTCTAAACAAATATTGCCTTCTGTGTGACTGTGTCTACTACCAGTATATACTTTTTGAGTGCTCGCTTTTCCTTCTATTCTAGAGTGAGTGTGTACCACCTTTTCACTTTCTTTTTCATTTCTCTGTTCCATATCTCAGAAAAATTTCATCAGTATATACTTTTTGAGTGCTCGCTTTTCCTTCTATTCTAGAGTGAGTGTGTACCACCTTTTCACTTTCTTTTTCATTTCTCTGTTCCATATCTCAGAAAAATTTCATCAGTTTTACTTTTCTTCACTTACAGATTCCTATTGCAGAGGGTTTGCATTTATTTGAATTTTCTGATTGACACTAGATGAAATTGTCATAGGACAATCTGCATTCTCCTGTTTAGCCCAGTTTTATTATTCATTTAGTTCTGAAAGTTCGTACTTAAAGGTGCCTTACTTCTATTTTTCTCTGTTTCTCTGCTAATCCTTATAGATTATAGGTTCATAGATTAGTACTAAGCTAACTGCCCTTGCAAGCCATTTTAAGCCTAGCCAATTATCCCTTGTGAGACTCAAACCCTGTACCTTGTGTTTGCAAGGCAAACACCTTAACCATTAGGCCACCCTGGCATCTGTCTTACACTAATTTTTACTTCAGTGATCTCTTTTATGTCACCTTCACTTGTAATACTGCCATGTCTACTGGTGTTCAATTTCTTTTGCTCTGCCACTCAATCATGTACCTGATAACAGGCAGTCTCCCTTTTACTGTATAATCAGAACCAAATTCTGACTACTTTTGTAGCTTTTACACAAACTTCATTCTCCTGTGTTTGTTTATGGATCTCTGTATCACTGTCACTGCCTTGCTCTGTACCATTTCTTTTTTTTTTGGGTCTCCCTTGGGACATCATTCAACCAGTGCCCCACTTCCATGATGGGTCTACCAACCCATCCCCTACCCTCCACAGTCTTACTCTTTTTTTTCCCTGGGGCCAGTCATGGACCCCAAGGGCATCTTGAAAACTAGTCCATTTCCGCCTCTGTCCTGGGGGGGGGCTTTTTAATATGCCCTACTGACTCCTTGCCCTGCCTTGCACATTCATCAGTTATGTCTGACAGCAACTCCCCTCTTTGGACCTTGTCTGTGACTGCATTAGTGTTTTTCTGTATGCATACTTTTTTCTTTTACCCTGTACAATTTTACCATTCTTAACTTTCACAAGTAAAATGATCCAAAGTATAATGAGAAGAAATGTAAGTGCTATAATCTGAAAAGCAATTTTGCACCTATTTTCTACTTATAGTTCAGAACATTTTGTCCTAATAGTGCCACCCGGTAGCAAGGATCAGTCACCAGTGTGCACACATCTCTTTTATTCTTTCTGTCTGTCTGCCTGTCTGTCTGTCTGTCTCTTTCTCTCTTGCCTGCTTTCATTTTCTCTATCTCCTTTAATTATTTTTGATATAGGGAGGTTAGCATAATGGTTAAGATATTTGCCTTCTAGACACATGGTACAAGGTTTGATTCTCACATGGGTTAATTGGCTAGGCTTAAAATGTCCCACAAGGGCAGTTAGCCTTGCATAGATAACTTTGTGTAGATTAAATTCATCAAACTGTCTATTCATTTGCTACATTTCTTTCCAACAATCTGGCATGCACTGTTGTCTCAGTGAGTCAGATTCATTTTCAAGATTCATGGCTTCATTGTTTCTGTTCCTTTAATTCTACAGTAACAACAAATTGCTTATGTCATGTTCTTGTTCAGCAACATAAAATTCATTTGAACACACCTCACTTTTACACATATTAGAATGTTTTATTTGTAGCACAGAATCTACATGCAGTGCACTGCTTAGTTAAGCTCATGCTATATGCCATACATATTGCAAGAATAATCAGTTCAAGTTGTATATTATTGCCCATTTGGGGTTCCTTACATGGTATATTATTGCCATTTGGAGTTCCATACATGGTATATTATTGCGGGGTTCCTTACATGGGTCTCTTTTTTTATATCCATTACTGTTGCAACACATCTTGACTTTATTGTTGTGCCATATTATTTGAGTCATATTTTATTTTTACACAGCCTTTTCATCATTTCATTTTTGTGTACTAATAATCTTACTTGATCTGCAGGCATCTATAGCTTTTTATAAGATCTTTTCAACTATTTAATCGAATGTGGATACCCTTCCACCTTGTTGGATGACATGACTCAATGGATTACAGGGACCAGGCACTCAAACTACGGTCCTATACTGTAGTCATCCAACAGTACTCTTGCAAGAGTTAAACATGAGACAGAGGACTCTGCCAAAGTTTTTGTCATTCAATATACAACAGTATTTTTTCACTCAAAAAGATCCATGGTGGTGCAGCAGTAGCGTTGTTGCCTCACAGCAAGAGGTTCTCCCATTCGATTCTCGGCTAGAGCACCTTCTGTGTGGAGTCTGCATGTCCTCCCTGCGGTCGAGTGGTGTTCGAAAGACATGCGTAGAATGGGCATGCCTTCGTTGAAGGTTGAGTGTTGAGCTGGCACCTCGGCATCAGTAAAAAATCTGCTGCCAATATTTAGCGGACTGGAGTTCCGCTGTGGCGACCCCTAACCGGGAAAAGCGGAAAGAAGAACATTTTTTCACTCAAAAACATTATTAGTACACATTTGAAAACATTTTGGGGGGCATTTGGAATGCTTCAGCTTTTGGGAGAACATCTGAGGTTTGGTTAAAAGAGCAGTAAAAACTTGAAAGCTATACTGGAGAAAAATATTGACACACTTAACATTACCCACAACAATGCAGGAATGAGATGCTGTGGTGACTGTAAGCAATGCCAATGCATCTTGCAGGGCACCCACTTACTTATCCCAGGTTTTTCTAAAGATATTTCTCTTACTGGGAGTTATAATTGTAACACTATGGGGGTAGTTTACATTGCTCCTTGTTCTTTCTGCTCATATACCTCTCAACTGCCCAGATTTTTGCAGAATGTCCAGATTTTTTGCCTCATATTTTTGGTCCGTTTTTCATAAATTTTTAGTTTTCTGGCAAATTATTGGCAAATCATTAAAGATGAAAGTTAAAAAATAATGACAGACATTTGGGTTTCAGACTCCATACCCTTCAGAAAATGTATGATAATGCAAAACCTGTTATTCTATCCACTTTCCAAGTTTGTAAGAACAATATTTAAAAATTGTTCATATTTTTGGGCCTTTGTCCCACTTTTCCTTATGGCTTTGACTACATTTCTTGCTCTAAGAGGTTGAGAGATATGTCTGCCCTACATTTTATATTGGTAAAACTGTGGGATAGCTTCAAAACAGGATTTACCAACACCTGTATGCAATTTCCAAAACACACTACTAATGCTTTGTACAGACATTCAACGGTGTGCAATGATTTTAAAAAATGTGCCTTTTCTGTGTTGGAGAGAGTTACAAAATCTGTCAGGGGAGGTAACTGGGAGCTTGTTATTGAACAGAGAGAACTATGTTGACAACTACTGCTCAATGCATGTACTCCCCAAGGCATCAGTGACATTATCTCTATTAAACCTATATTTAAGATCAAGGCAGCTAAAATTTAATCTGATTCAGCTAAGTAACTTTTTAATGATTTTTTTAATGATGTTTTGATGTAACTGATTCTGACTGCATTTTTAAAATCTGTACTTTGTAGTTGGATTTCTAACATATATACATTTTTTATGGTGACTGTTCCTTTATTTTTTTGTAACTTGTACATTGTTTTTAAACCAGGAAGTAAAACTGATACTTTGTTTCTGATGAAGTTCCTGTTATATTGGAATGAACACACTTAAACTGTGTATTAAAAGTTTGTTTGCCACTTCTGGTATGGCATTTTTCTTATTTCATTCAGTGAGTTGTTTACACTGTGTGGTTACTAGTTTCTCAATTATACTTCTATTAAAAATCTTTCCTTTGTTTTGCCATTTTTCCAGTATTATGGCATCATAGTAGAATAATAAGCTGTCAAAAAAGAGGCTTTTTTAAATCTAGCCATGCTTCCCAGTAAAACTTAATAGGTATTGGTTCTCCAAGGTTTTGTGGGGGTATATATTCTTGGGCATGGGGGTGTTGAACATTTACTAGCTTCCTCTCACTAATAGAGACACAGGTGACAGACCAGGGGTATAGTTATAGTTCCCCATCCACTGATCCAAGTTTCACTTGAATAAGTACAGGGATGAACTCTACTTCACATGGATGGGAAGCCTGTTCCAGATAAGGAGGAGTCACTGAGAAACATACCTGCCCCTCCAGCATGTCCTATTTATGTTGCAGGCAAGATTTGGGTCTCAGGATCAGGTGTTCCTGGTGCTACTTGTTTTACAGATGTGCAACAGGTCCATTAGGGCTGGATTGGAGGATGCTTTGTAGGCCAGGCATAGGTTACATCTCAACTGCCTGCAGGAGGCCACGTATAAGGGCAAGGCTTTCAGGTGCTCCAAATAGGGTTTGTTCTCCACACTGTGTATTCTCTTTTGAGAAATTTCTGAGGATGCTGCAGTAGTTGCATATTTCTGGCCAGGTACATATCGAAGGGGGCATTGTACTCAATGAGTGAACTCATGAGAGTATATTGCAATGGAACAGTAACATGTTTAGATCTAGATGACATACCCCTACGTATAAGTTGTACAGCACAGAATGATTTCCTCACTACATTAGGCACATGATGGTCAAATCACTGTGTATATGTGTTTCCAAATACCTGACTTCAGAATCTACTCTTAGGGGTGGATTGTCAATGTAGCAGTTTGCTGGGGTGGCTGTCTTGCTAAAATACACTATGATGCACTTTTTGGCATTGAATTTTAGACTTTAACTCTGGTACCAACTATTAGTCTGTGTTAGGCCTTCTTGGAGAATATTTGTGTCTTGGAAGGATTCAATGAGTGCGGCCAATTTGCAATCATTTTAAAACTTGGTCAGCTAGATGCTGTTGACATTAGTCTTGACTTCAGCGAAGTAGATGCCAAACAGGAGTGGCCTCTACACTGAGCCTTGAGGCACCCTGCTACTAACTGGCCTTTTTGTGGAGAAAGACTCCCATATATAACTTCCTGGGTCCTCTCTGTAGGCCAGTTGGCTACCCAATGGATGATATAGGGGGTTATGCATAGTTTAATGAGCTTTTCTACAATGGTCACATGGGGATCTGTGTCAGATGCCTTGGCCAGGTTGAGATAGGCAGTATGCACCATTTTGCCCTTGTCATTTAGGATATCCAGGATTATTCCCTCCATAGCTTTGGATATCAGGCTAGTTAGTCTTATTGGGTCAATAATTCTCTGGGTTCATGGAAGGCCTGCCCTTGTGCAGTGGGATAACCACTGAAATCCTCCATTTGTTTAGCATGAAGCCTATTTAGAGGGTATGGTTAAATAATGTTTCTAGTGGTCCTGATTGTTCATGTATCATGCTATTAAGAGGGAGTCCTGGGATATTATCAGGACCCATTGATACAATATTCTTAACCTTGGGGAGTGCCTTGAGCACCTGCTCTCTAGGGGTAGTTCAGGGAGATATGGCTGTGGGTATTTTCTGAGGGGTATCTGGTGGGGAGAGGGGGATAAAATTGGAGTTATGTTTGTCATCCAGGAAGTTTTCTGTATCTTCTGGCTGTGTATAGGTAGCATCATTTCAAATTAATTCAGTACATTGGTGTGTATTGCCATTGAGGTTACTGACATAGCTGAAGAAAGCTTTGTGATTGTCCTTGGCCTGGAGGTTAATTTTACATAAAAATTGGCTTTGGTGGACTTTATTAGCCCTCTAAGTTGCTTCTTTAGGTTGATAAGAGATTTTTTTATTATGCTAGGAATTGGCTCTCCCAATGTTTGTCATGTATTTCTTTTATTGTACAGTCTATTGATGTTGAGATTTCATCGTGGTAAATTAGTTTTTGAGTTGCTCCTGTGCTTAATCCAGTTAGGTACAGTTGTATCTATGCAGCAGTTAATAAGATTGTACAGGGTCTCTGTGAATAATTCTGCCTAGATAGTGTTTTTCTTAAGCTTTGGGGAATGAAATTTTGGTAAGGTGTCAGTTAGTACTAGGAAGTTTGCCCCAGAATAAATCCTAAAGGTTTCAGAGTTAACCAGTGTCCCTGGTTTTACCTTTATGTCAAAGGAGACAGACAGCTTTATGGTATGGCCTGACTAATGAAGACATTACACTAGGGATGGTGTAGCATTCTGCCATGCTTGCCCCCTTGGGCCTGCATGATAGGGGATGTGTATGATTCCCAGTTTATATTGGACTAGTTAAAGCTGTCCATGACAAGGGTGTTAGTTTGGATGGGGAGTGTCTGCAGTACATTTAAGCATGTATTAAGGTTTTCCTGGGTTATATACTGGGATCTATATCTTGCAAAGATATGCATGGGACTTTGTCTAAGGTAATTTGGACATGAAAAATTCAAGTCCATTATTCTTATGGACCAACTTTGAGATGTGTCAATAGAGACACCTCCACTTTTTGTCCCTGCCTGTGCACTAGCTGGTCTAAATGTGTGTAAGGCATTGTAGCCCTGCACTGACATGGTTCTCTCCATGGCTTTAAATCATGTCTCAGTAAATGCTCAGACATCTACATTCTTCAGGGTGAGGAGAGCTTGCAGGGAGTGGAGTTTCTTGTTTAGACTCCTGGCAGTGAGCAGTAACACCTTTAGATATTCCAGGGCTGATTTAGCTATGTTGGTAGGTTTATTAGGTTGGCAAGGCCTAAAAAAGGCAGTATGGAGGGGTGGACAAGGTTTTACCCATTTTTTTACTCCCAGAGTGAACAGGTACATACTATCCCTATCAAAGCAGAATCGTCTGGTGACCATATCCTCCCAAGCTGACAAATATTGCACCCTCTTTGAATAGCAGCATTCTCTAAGCCAATTGTTAAAAGGAATTAGTTTCTGTTCATATTTTGGCATCATCCTTGGAGAAGATAGAATGCCGTTCAATGCTAGGCTCATGCTGGCATGGGAAACATATCCTGAGGGCTCCGTCATGTCTCTTCATGTATTATTTTGCATTCATGCAATTCACCATACTCACAGTTCTTGGCTCTATTCTTCACCTCAGTAATATAAACATGCCCAGTCTCTGTAGGAATTTGTGTTATCATAAAGGAATTTTGTAAATGCATGGCAACGTTGTTTTAGGTTCATAACAACACCTATCTCCTTTACAGTATTTAGTAATTCAATTACTGTTGGGTTGGATTATAAATTCCATTTTCTAGGAATTGATTTTTGGCAGCCAGTAGGATTAAACTTAGTAAGGCTTTAGAATTTTTCTTTTGGTAGATAGCAAATACTAAGGTGTGATGGGTAGGAGAGAGGTAATTTGGGAACATGTGTTCTGGGAATGTAAAGAGTTGGCTGCTTTTATAAATTCCCTACAGAGTGTTTTGTCAAAAATGTTGGAGAGCAAATTGTTTTAACTAAGAAAATTATTCTTTTGAGTTGTAGCATAGGCTCTGAATTCCTAAATATAGTTAGCCCCACAATAATTCTTGAATGTCTGTCAAAGTATTGCTACTTTATCTTTCAATTTGTCAGAAAAAGTGAAAGAATTAAATGCAGTCAATGCTTTTGCCCCTGAGACAGACAGGAATGTTGCATACTACATTTTTTGGCTTCTTAGCTGATCCACTTGCAAGTGAGGACAATAATATGATTTATGGGTCCAACGCTTCCAGTTTTCTGATAAATTACCTTGCAAAAAGTGAATTCCAGGAAGCTGCATATGAGCCATTTTCTGACTGCAAATTATAATTTTGTACTTCAAAATACATAAGTTTTTGAAAGCAGATGAGGATTCCAAGATGGTGGTCATCTAGTGTACACCCTCTGCACAGAGCTCCCTACTTCAGCTATAGCTTCTTTGGAAATTTCCCTCTTTTAAGTGTCAATATCTACAGTCTAAAGAAAAGGGTAAACTACTTCAACTTTATCTTTCTGGATCAGTGGTCTAGTTAGCCATATCTGGTTCAAAAGCATCTTATTTACCCTACAGTCAGGGTAGGCGTCTCAGCCACGTGTATCCAAAGGGCCTAAGATCATCCTTTGCGCACCGAGTTTCCCAAGTTGAAACAGTCAAGTATGGCAAATGAATTAGACACTATGGAGATACAAACTACAAAAGCAAAATTATCAACAATCTTCTCTCCAGAAAAAGAGGTAGTCTCCAAAAGACAGAAAATCAATAAGCAAACTTCGGAACCCAGTAAAACCAGTGCTAAAACCAAGACTGAATCCAACTTTCACTTGGACGAACTCAAGCAGGTGTTCCAACCTATTCAACTTGCCATACAAGGTTTTTCTGAACAACTTGCCAAGTTTGGAAATACTATTAACCAAATCATTGACAGAGTGGACACCCTCGAACATAAAACACAGTCTAATGAATCTTTAATTCAGACCCTATCTGAAGAGTTTCACGCCAAAACTATATCGATAACTGAACTTCAAGTAAAACTGAAGCACCTCGAGGCAAGAAGTTGACGCAACAACATATTAATCAGAGGACTCCCTGAGACTTATGAAAATCATGATGTACTAACCATAACCAAGTAGATTTTTGAGCTACTCCTGCGCTCGGATGGCTGTACTACTGACATAACTGTGGAAAGAGCACACCATGCCATGCACAAACGGCAGGACCCCATTGCTCCATGTCAAGTCTACACCAGGCTATTAAACTTTCAAGACACCCAAAAAATCTTATTAGCTGACAAAAAACAAAAATCCTTTACTTGGAACAGACACAAGCTAATTTTTTCACAAGATCTGCCTCTCTTGATCAAGACAAGCAGACAAAATCTAGCTCCGTTTTGCGCTGAGTTAATTAAGAAGAACATCAACTTCCAGATGCGATATCCGAGCATATTAATCTTCTTCTACAATGATACAAGATATGCTGTTAACTCTCCAAAAGAGGCAAAAGAGGCATTCTTCAAAGCCTTTAAAAGTGCCCCAGTGTTGTAACATACCTTACTATATAAGCTTCACCAACTAAGGCTTTGTTGTGGTTTTTTACTCACCGGATAACAGAGGTTTACTTCCGATTACTCCTCTAGTGATTGGTTGGGCATTTCAGGCTTGCTTGCAGCTTCATTTTCCAGTTTTTGGCTTGCTTGTTTGCTCAACTTTTGAGTAGCTAGGAACCATCTTGGTGCTGGATTTGGTTGTCCAGGGGGTCTCCTTTGCTCCGAGACTTCCAGTTGCTCTCACACAGAATCCTTCCCCCCTGCTTATAGAGCCATAAGTTGTTCATGCTGGTTTGTCAATTCCCAGCCTTGAGCTCTCTAGCCTGGTTCTACCAACTTTAACATTTGAGGAGCCTCCTGAGTGTTGTCAAGTTATTTAGAGGGTGATCTCTTTATTATCGGGACCTTATCTGCCCATCAGGTATGAACTCGTGTTATGGTCTGGTTATAAGCGCCCTCGTCAAGTAGCACCATTTCCCTGCCAAGTGCTTATATCTATTAAGTGCCAGCCATAATCCAACAAGCATCTAACATTTTAAATAAATATCTCAAGTTGACTGTGTGTCGCTTTATCTGTTGTGTACATTGTATGGCAATCTCTTCACTTCGGCGAAGTCCCTGATGACTATTAGTGGTGTTTAAACAAATCAAATCACTCTGGCATCTTGCCTTAACTGTTGCGACTGGAATACTAGTAGCTTGTATACCTGGTTTATTAATTATATCACATTGTAGTCTTTCTGTTTTGGTTAGGGGAAACTTCAAGTCAGGATGCACCTTGGAGATCGGTGCTGATTAAGTACTCTTCAAACCACTCATCTCTTTCTGAATACAACAGCTGGTAGTTTGGTTTATATGCCTTCCCTGCATGAGTTCTAAAGTTTCGTTTGTATAACTTGTATTTTGGAGAATGATCTGTACACAATTAATGCATTTTGGCTTAAGGTTAATCTCATTCTGTCATTTACTTACCGATCTGCTGACCTTTGAGCTTTACAAAAAGAAGGAAGCCAATCTGATCTCAAAACTTTCCACCTTAAAAAAGAAACAAAGATTAAGCCCAGACCCTGGCTTAGATAAATTGATCAATGGTACTCAAAAAGACTTACTAGAACTTCATCAACAAAACTATTCCCTGCTAGAACAAAAACTTATTGCAACGTATTCCGAGTGGGTGCAAATTCCATCTAAAACTCTAGCAAGAATAATAAAAAACAATTAATGTACTCCCAGAATCTCTATCTTACAGTACCAGAACAAAATTTATAAATCTGACTCAGAAATAATTCAGCTATTTCATTCCCTTTACTCAGATGTTTATGGCAGGAAGGAAGATATCACTCCTAACTCGCATATGGTAAATTTTCTGAATACTATTAACTTCCCGTCCCTGAAGGAAAATCAAAGATCCCTGCTTTCTGCTCCGCTGGAGCTTCAAGACATCCAAGATGTTATTACCAACCTCAAACTAGGCAAATCCCCAGGCCCTGACGGGTTCACTTCTGATTTCTTTAGAGCCTTTAATCTAACAATCTCCCCTATTCTTTTAAAGGTATTCAGCTTCATTATAAAGAATGGAATTTCTGACTTGCATTGGAATACCTCAAAAACTATTCTGATTTTGAAAAACAAGCAAGACAAAACCGATCCCCACAACTACAGACCCATCTCTTTAATAAACATTGACATAACAATAAACATCGCCTACTAAAGACGCTTAAGAGCCGTTTATTTTTAACTGGCACTATAGTCGAATGTTTACTATGACTTTGGAATAGCCAATCTGTTTTATTGTTATTTTTTTTGGGTCCCTACAGTAAATTAAGACAAACAACCACAGCGGTAGCGTTCGGCTCACCGCTCACTCTAAGCCTATTTGTTAGATAGTACAGCGCCTAAAGCGCCATTTTAACAACTTATACCTAGCAGCGGTTACGCTTGGCAGGCTTTGTTTTCCTTTTTTCCTTTCTTCCTTTTTATTCTGGCTAGCGACCCAGAGGTAGTGCTTATCCCATCAGCCTACCTTGGCCCAAACCTGTAGCCTAAGCTTTTGGATGCTGAGGGGGTTTTCAGCTGTAGTGCGATAAATAAGCCGACACGCATGTGTTTCCTACATCGTGCTTACCACAGTGGTATTCGTCTTTTTTTACTTTGCTTACCACGGTGTATACCCCTTACAACCTCTCTGTATTTAGCGTTACCCCTTGCTGCAGCTTATCGACAGCGTCCCTTGCCTAAGACCAGCCTCCACGTGGTCTCCCACAACTTATAACTGGCGTTCACAGGAAGCTGTAGCTGTTTAAGACTTTATTTATGCTTAGGTGTTTATTACTGAAATGTTTTTGCACACTGTTTCTATTTTAATGCTCTCGACAAATGCCTATTAGCTCTGTGCACATATGTACACAATGTATATTATGATTTGACCTACACACATTGAAGCAACACTATATCTAACTTGTATCCCCCTTGGGATCCTGTAATATTTGGCTATAGACGCATGGCTGTGAATGTTGTGTCCTGCCATTTCTCTAGAAACTGCTGACTGCTTGTTACTCATGTTTAAGAGTGGAACGTATTTAAACATTGGGGTCGATGTCGCTTGCTTAAATGTTATTCTAGCATGTAACTGTTGCAAGGTTGTTATTGAAAGCCCTACTGTGTTTTATTAGCAGTCTAACTAAACCGCTTTAATATAGTGTGTCTTATGGTAGTCTCTGTACTGACCTTGTTCTTGGATTTAAGGCATTTGTACTAGTTATGTGGTTCACACTCCATTGACTAATGACTTATTTTCCCTTTGTTTTTTTTTTCTCTCTCTACCTATAACATTATCAGACTGTACACCTGGGCTCCTGTCCTTCCCTAGCCAAAGAGGCCCCGTGGACATCATATTAAGCACCATAATCCTGAATAGGATTTTACGTCCTCCCAAATAAGACTGTCTTCCCAGAGTTGACTGTTTTGGAAAGTATGTCCTAATCTTGTACTGCTTAACTTTACTCTCCAGGACATATTTGCTCCCCTACCAGGTTAACCAGCAGCCCCCCCCCCTCTATTTTGGACTTTAGCTCCCTTCTCCTTCCCTCCTCTCCTCGGCTTTGTCCTTGAGGAACCTCTCTCTCTACCCCGACTCTTTATTTGTCTTGGTAAACTCCCTGCTTGCTCTGTCTGATATCCTTCCTGACCTGGCCGCTAGGTGGCGCCCTTTATACTACGGATCCTATTACCATATTTTTCAGACTATTTTACTACAACACATACTGTCATTTCCAGTCCATATTTGACCTCTGCCTCTAGCTATTTCCCTCACGCCTGACTCCTCTACCATACCCACTACTATCACCTACCCCCCACTTACAATTCATTCTCCACAACTTTTCTACTCTTGAGATCACCCTTACCTTTACACCTGCTTCTCTCTTCTTGCCTGACTGTTTTCTGCAACTGATAGTCTCATTTGCTCTTCCCCGCTCCGTTCGCTACGCTCCCCACCCTACCCCCAATTCCCACCCACTCCCAGAGTCCCTACCTTTATACTTGCTTAGACACTCCCCCAATTAACTAATCACCTATCTCATTTCCTGTACACATCACCTGTCAACACCATACTCTAAGTCCTACAACCACACCCTCTCTCCACATTTTTATCTAACTACTTCTCCTCACTCTACTGTTCATACCACACAGTCCTATACTTGCTAAACTCATCTCACTAGTAGCATGCCTTTAAACCTTAACTCAATCTTTTTACTTCTTCTTCTTAACATCCTTCTCTACTACTATACTCTTACCTCCTATGAATATCTTATGCTTAGCCAACCTCCTGTGTTAGCCAAACAAACCACGTCTACACTTCCTCTACCTGACCAAACACATATTAATATACTATCAACCTGTCCCTACCTTCCCCCTCTCTACCACAAAGTACGCCACTACAGATTCCAAACCTCTAAATGGTTTTATCTAATACCCTGCAAAAACCTAAAAGTATTTCAAGTCCCACAAACACTATTATTGATACATGGTGACATCCACCCCAACCCTGGTCCCAATACTCTAGTGAGCCACACCCCGTCAAACCTAACTGCTAACTGTTCTAGTTCACCTTTCTCCTCTGACTCCCTCTGTATTGCTCACCTAAATACTTGTAGCATCAACAATAAAATCACACAACTCCATGCCTTAATTGATTTCTATGCCTTTGATATTCTCTGTCTCACTGAAACCTGGCTTAAACCTAGTACCAAAGACAACAAATTTACTCCCCCAGGTTATAGCACCTTAAGGCAAGATCGTCTTAATAAAAAGGGCGGGGGAGTGGCCCTTTTATACAAATCCCAACTACAGGTAGCCTTAATTGACTCCTTGCCCCCTCCCCAGCTAATGCTGAAATACTCTGTTCCAAACTCCAAGTTAATAAAACCAAGGCTATATATATCATATGTTCCTACATCCCTCCAGGCAATAACATCAACACACTAGAAAATATCCTAAGCTGGGTCTCCAGTAGCTTTCCTCAGGAAACCATAATCTTAGGGGACTTCAATATTGACTGGAACTCCTGCATATCTCCCAAACCCTCCATTCACCTTAATCTCTTTAACTTTCATCAAACCATTAACTCCCCTACTAGAATACACAAATCTACCCACAAACAAACCATTCTAGATTGGATACTAATTAACAACAATCCCCTATCCTATAAAACAGGAATACTCCCTGACAATATCAGCGACCATCTCCTGACCTTTATCACTAAACAAAAATACAACAATCCCAAGCAAGCTACATATTGTACCACACACAACAAAACGGATTTTAACCTAGCATCCTTTCAAAATGAACTCAAAGAATATAACTGGTCAACTCTAAAATACCTCCCAATGGACGAAGCAGTAACCCATTTCAACAATACCTTCCTACAAATTCTACACCATCATGCCCCACCCCGCTTAATTAGACTAAGCTCCAAGGCAGCCCCATGGCTCTCCAAAACTACTAAACAAAATATGCCAGCTAGAAATAAATTATGGACTAAATGGAGGTCCACAAAAAACCCTACTGACCACCAAAACTTCAAACACCTGAGAAACACAACAAAGAAACTTATCTATCTGGATAAAAAAACTATCACTTTAAATATCAACAAAACCAAAACCAAAACCCCAAACAATTTTGGTCAGGAATAAACAAACTACTCCATCCGGGGAACACCAAAACACCTACCCCAGCTAGCCTAGCTCAAACCCAACCTGACATAATAGCCAACACTTTCAACGACTTCTTCTCTCAAACAGTCGCCTCTCTGGCAAACACCATGACTCCCCCCCCTATCCCTCCAAATAACCCCTACCCAAAACAGCACCCCCATGCTAAAGTTTAATACTGTCTCCACAACCTATATACGTAAATTACTATCTAAACTCAAACCTTGCACCCCTTCTGCCGACAAGCTACCAGCTGAATATCTACAACTAGCTGCAACCGAACTAGCCTACCCAGTCTCCATCTTAATAAACAGAACTATAACTGAGTCCAAAATCCCATCCTGTTGGAAAATCTCCCATATCATTCCCCTCCATAAAGGAGGTAACTCTAATGAACTCTCCAATTTTCGGCCTACTGCCCTTCTATCTCCACTATCCAAAATAATGGAACACTGCATACACCATCAACTATTACATCATCTCTTGAATAACAACTTGCTTGTAGACTCACAACATGGTTTTAGGCCCTACCACAGTACTTCTACTGCCCTTCTCTCCTTCACTGACATAATCAACAAAAATCGCAACAACAACCTGTTCTCCTCTGCACTATTCTTAGACCTCTCGAAAGCATTCGATATGGTCAACCATCAACTTCTCCTCCACACTTTAGAATCCCTGTCACTTGACTCACTAGCACTACAGTGGTTTGATTCATACTTGACAAACAGAAAACAAGCAGTCCTTTGGGACAGCCATCTATCCTCTCAACTCCCAGTTACTATCGGCGTCCCACAAGGGTCCATCTTAGGTCCCCTACTTTTCTCTATATTCATAAATAACCTGCCCACTTCCCTCCCTACATCCACTTGTATACAGTATGCTGATGATTCTACTCTCATCTGCTCTGCTCCATCCCAGTAGAACTCCACTCCTCTACCCAATTGGTTTTCACAGCAGCAGAAAAATGGTTTCAACATATCTGTCTCCTCCTAAATCCCAAAAAAACCAAACTTCTACTTTTCACCCCAACCCTTAAATCCACCCAATCACTTTTTCCATTGTGTCCTGCAATGGCACTATCATTAAACCTGACTATTCCACAAAACTGCTAGGTGTCACCATAGACAATCAGCTTAACTTTGACTATCACATTGATTTAACTATCAAGACAGTAAATAAAAAGATAGGTGCCCTCTACAGACTTAAGCCCTTTCTTACTGCCACATCCCGAGTATCTCTTGCCCAAACTCACCTCATCTCTACACTACCGTATGCCTGTCCTTCCTTTATCAACATTTCTAAAGCTAACCTTCAGAAACTTAACTTAGCCTACCATAGTATTGCCAGATTTGCAACTGGCTCTCCATTCCGTACTCATCACTGTCTTAACTTAAAGAAACTCAACTGGCTAGAACTTCCAAACCTAATACTCCTACAGCAATTAGTCATCACTTTTAAAATTCTACATTACCCCTCCAACACACCCATACTGAACAACCTTATCACACCTTATAAAAATCTTACTACACTTCGCTCAGCCAACAAGCTCCTAGTAACTACTCTCAAATCTCATAATAAAGCAGGTGACTCCTTATTTGCAAACACTATCAGATCATATTGGAATAAACTTCCCACGGAACTGACCTCCCTAGGCTCATGTCACCTTTTTAAAAAACAGATTAGAAATCATTTACAAAATCACTGGCTATGCCCATGCTCCAATCCCGACTGATAACTGTTACACTACCTGCTTTCATAGTTAACACTGTATATTAAATTGTATCTTGCTTTTTCGCAATGTTTGTTTCTTTTTTGTGTAGTGATCTTTAAACTGTAAAGTTCATAGTATGATAGTGGAGCTTTCCTCCTCAGCCCTCTGCGGAAAATAGACATGTATCTAGCCAGACTAGCCCAATAATACTGTATATTCAATTGTACTTTGCTTTTTTTGTCATTGTTTGATTGTTTTATTGTTTGATTGTTTTTTTGATTAGTGATTTCTTTTTAAACTGTAAAATTATAGTATGATAGTGGAGCTTTTCTCCTCGGGCCTCTGCTGAAAATGGACATGTATCCAGCCAGACTAGCCCGGTTAACAAATGTAAAATAAAAATAAAATAAAAAAATAAAAATCTTATCGACTATTCTGGCCAACAGACTTAAAAAACTTATGCCCTCTTTAATTTCCCCTGACCAGGCAGGCTTTATGAGTCATAGACACACTTGGGATAACACCCTAACCCTCGACTCCCTAATGCAATTTACAAAAAAAAGATAAAAACCCAATTTATGCTTTAACCCTAGATGCTTCCAAAGCCTTCGACAGAGTTAATTGGGACTTTCTGTTCCTAACCTTATCTCACTTTAGTATAACCAGTGCTTTCTCTGATATGATTAAAGTACTATATAAAAACTCCTCCACTTATTTATATGTAAATAAAAGTATATCTAAGCCAATTAGGATTACGAATGGAACAAGGCAAGGCTGCCCATTATCCCCCTTTCTTTTCAACATATTCATTGAACCATTTTTCCTTTATATTGCTCAGAACTCTTACCACTCGATCCCCAAAGTTCTAAATACTAACATAATGTTTTCTGCTTTTGCAGACAACCTTAACTTATAGTTTCAATATCCCAACACTGACCTGTGTAAAATCATAAACACTATTTATAAATTCTCGAAGGCTTCAGGGTATCAGATCAGCCATAAGAAATCACACATTTTTCCTATTAATCCTGTAAGCCATAAAGCTAACTACTTTCCGGATTCTCCCTTTCAGACAACTTTCAACATTAGTTATCTTGGCATACACTTCGAACACAACCAAGCTTCTATGTTCCAAAATAACCTACTTAGAACATGGTCTAAAATATCACAGGACCTCCGTAGATGGGAACTCATGAATCTGTCTCTTCTATCCAAAGCTGCGATAGTGAAAATGAATGTCTTACCTAGACTCCTTTACCAGTTTAGCGCCTCAAATCATATTGTATCTAATACTCTATTCTCTAGGATGAATAAAGAATTAGTCAAATTTATTTGGTTTCCTAAATCAGTTAGGCTATCATACTCTAAGTTAGCATACCCAAAGATAAAGGGTGGTCTAGGGTTATCAAATTTTCAACTTTATTATAAGATTATTTGTGCAAATAGAATTTTGTCTATTTCTAAACTTAATCAGGGAGATTATAATTCTTCCCCTACCTGGATGAAAATATGGTACCAACACATTGTCGCCAATAAAATTAACCCCAAGGCCCTACCCTTTCTTTCTCTGACTGTTATTAATAACGCCAATTTATCCAGCACCCTAAACATAAAATCAGGTTATTCCAAAATCTGATAAAAACCATCAACCTTGATAAAGCTCTTCCTTTACTTCAACCTCTTCATTTAAATCCTAACATTAAGATCAATAATTTGATGATTAATCTCTCTGACTTTCCTCTCATTTAGGATATTATGGTATGGGACATTTTCAAATATAAAGACATAACACTCTCTGATCTATGACTAATTCTTAAAGTCAATAACAAATACATGGTTATTCTCCGGCAATTAAGAGAATTAATCTCATAAAAACTTGTTAATCTTCCGGCCAATTGTCAGGATATCACCAGACTCTGTGAGATTATAACTGCTGTTTCGAGTTCAGAGAAAATGCTCTCCAGATCTTACAACCTTTTGAACTCTATAATACATAACTCAGTCTGCCTTTTCTCTAGTTATTGGGACAATCAAGGAACCCCTTTTACGGAAGAACAAAAATTATCTGCTATAAAAACTACCTTAGAATTATCCCCATTTAAAAAACTCATCTACACACAATTAATGATCAATAATAACTCGTATTATATGCCTTCTGTGCTCAATAGGTTTGACCTCAAAACTCCCCCCTCCTGTACGTGTTGTTCCTTCCCAAAAGCAGACCATCTTCACATAGTTTGGTTCTGCAAACATACCCACAAACTGTGGTGTTCCTTAAAAGTACGCCTCGAGAAAATAGGTTACCACAAATCCACCCTTAACTGGGAAAGAGCGATCCTTCACATCCCCAACATAAAGCTTTCTAAGTTAAAACTTCATGTACTAATCATTCTTTGCTCCCTTATTAAATTATATATCACTAAAAATTGGCTGGACCGCACCAAACTTTGCTGGAATAATTTTAAGGAGATGGCTTTTAACTATATTTCGGCGCAAAAACTTATCACAAAAGGACCTAGGAAAAAACCTACTTTGAAAAAGTTTGAAAATGTTTATTTGACCTAATTCTATGTGATTACTCTAGCTCACAGCTCCTGTCTCGGAATATGGTATAGATCCCACTTTACGTTTTAGTCGGAGATCCACTGATATCCCTTATAACTCTGTATTTCCTCTTCTAGTGCATTCCTCTGTATGGTAGCACCTTAGTTTGTAAATATTGTACATAAATTAGAGTGTTTATAGGTTTAGGTTGTATTATGTTTGCTTGCATATTCGTGCTTACGTACAATGTTCAGCTATTCATTCATGTGAAATAAATAAAAAGTTATTTGAAAAAAAAAGTTTTTGAAAGCAGATATATTTCTTTATTTATAAGTTCTTGAAAGCAGATATATTTCTTTATTTATAAGTTCTTGAAAGCAGATATATTTCTTTATTTATTTCTGCAGTTGTACTTCTTTATTTCTGTAAGTATTTTTCACTCTGGTACCATTTCATGACAGAAGGCAAAATAGATAAAAGATGGCAAGACAAAATGAGGTGCAGATGCAGACTTGTTACTGCTGAGGCTACAGTACATCCTCAATGTTGATGTGGTATTTATTAAACCTGCTAAAGTGGCAGGTATCTGCATCAATAAGTCAGAACAATAACAGGCTTCAACCCCACCACTAATACCATCCCACCTAGGACAATGAATAGTGAGTCTGGGAAATGTCATCTACTATCTAAGAACCAAAACTTGGTTTTACTAAGTATCCATTATGAACACAAGGGTAGTACTGCACAACAAGCCAGAAATTATCTCAGGCTTTTTGCACTTATCTCATATTCATATAAACGAGCAAGTATAGTATAAAAGACCCTGCTCTTATCCTGACATGAAGGAACCATGGGTATATGACACAGACAAGAGTAACTCTATATATGAAAGATTTTACCCAGGGAATCAGAAAATGTCCCACACCAGTGGAGGGTCTCCATGCTCATAGTTCACTGCTCTATGGTACCCCTACTCCCACAGCCACCATATCCATAAAGAAACAAAACTTTCTATAAATATAAGCTCTGCATCGTAGGGGAACAGGGAAAGTAAGGAAAAACAAATGGGTAGAAAGGCAAAAGGAGGTCATAATCATAGGACACATTCGCGATAATTAAACTAAATCAAACATGTGAAAAATGAAAACTGTGTAACCAAAATGAGGCTATTAATGCCAGCAGCAATTACAGTAAAAAGGCCATTGTAAGATAAAAAAATCAAAAACTGTTTATGACAACTTCAAAGCTGCAACAACAATACAAATGCTGATAAATATCAATAAAATCTCAGGTGAAGTCCAGGCAATGTTTACTGAATAAATAAACGAACTAGGAACTTATCTTTGTAACTTTAATGTGAACTATGGCTGCTCAGAATATCGATCATATAAATCAGAAAAGGACCAAGACAGCAGTCCAAACCTGCCAAAAGAGCAAAACACAAGCTCAAAATACATGAGGGCAAATATTGCACTGAAGACACTCCCAGTTCAGACAACAACTACATTTATTATCCTATAAATGCATGCATAAAGTCTAGTAGTGTCATAATGATTGAATATAGATGATAGAGTAACATCTGCTATTCAGATAGAGAAGAGTCAGTTATCCAGCTCTGTTGTGCATTTGTAACATGACACCTCCTTCACTGTATCCCTGTCCACAGCTATGAATCTAGTCCTGAGCAAACAATATATCCAGTGAGCTCACAGAGACAGTTTATTTAGTAGTTACTGGTTCAAAGACATGAACAGTTCTCTGCAATCAGCTGGCCCAGGTCACAAACAAAACACAGCCAGCTCAAATCAGATAGCACTAGCAGTTATTCAGAATGCAACTATATGCTAAGATAACATAATACCAGAAAGCAAGCTTTCTGATAATAGATTAATAATAGCCCATTGACTTTGTCATGGAGTAGAAACATGCAAAAGTAAGTAACAGCTGTCATACCTGTAATCAATCAAACAAGCATGGAGAAAAACGTCAGTGGGTTTCTTTTATGCTGAGTGACATGATTCTGTGTTGTTCTGCCCATCTTGTGATCATAATTATGTTAATTTGACCATATATCTCATTTCCTCTCTGCTTTTACTGGCTGGTGTGAGTAAGCACAAAATTATCATTTTGTGAAATCAATCCCCTTCAACTATTTAAATTTATTGGCCATCCTACTGTATTGCATAGTACCAGAATATAAAAGTGACCACCCCTTTTTAATCTATCTTGCTGTTTTAAAAAATAGTGACCCTCCACTAAAACATAACTTTTCAGACAGGTAAAACTTAAGTTACCTACTGTCACATCTAACTCCTCTAGTGAACACTGCAGTGTTTAGGATAATTTTTTCATCTTACCTTTAAGCATCTATTGCAAGACCACCATTTACTGGAGAGCCCACATTCTGCCTCTCAGTAGTCATCTTGGGATTAGTGCTTCTGTTTTCTCCTGGTGAGAGAAGGAGTACAGGGACATTATTTCCTGGAGACTGCTGATCACCAGAAATCTTAATAACAGCTTTATAGGTGACAGATTAGAATCTGTGCTTATATTCTGATCCTGGTGAGAATAGGAGCAGAGTGCATTGATTCCAGACTCTTTCAGGTTGGAGAGTGAGTGTCTGTGCTTAACGTACCTGATTGGTCTGGTTGCTAGTAGAGTCATCTACCAGAAAAAGGCTACAAGCCTGCAGAGCCTTGCATCATCTGGGACAAGACTGTGTATCACTAAACAGTCCGTGGCCTGCTTTTCTTCTTGGGATTGGTGCTAATATTTTGCTTCTAGTGAGAGAAGAAGCAAAGGAGTATTGTATCCCAACAGAGTGAAGCTGTGCTGAAACCACATTAGTAGTAACCAGGCAGTAGCCATTCATGTGACTCCCCTCTTTTCATCATTCTTGACAAGCTAAGTCTTTATTTTTCAGTAAGTGCTGCTTGATTTCTTTCTAACTTCAGAATATCTGCCTAAATACTTCATCCTTAACTTTTCAGGATCTACGTATTAGTTTCCCCTCAAGTGCTTGGCAGTGGTCTGTACAGACTCAGACACCTTGAGTGACATTTTTCCTGTAAAAGGAATATATGAGGAAACAGCTCCAGTACTTAGTAATAATGACCATCCCTCCTGGCATGTCTAAAGGTCAGTTCCCTGTGTTTTCATAACCTGGTGAAAGTAGGCATTCTGAGGCAGTGTAGCAACTGCCTCATGTACACAGACAACCCTATCCTCTGACCTCCCAACACTCAGACTTGTGAGAGATGCACTTATATATCCAAACTGGAAGCTATGCACTCTCAAGCCAAGACCGGAATAGCTGGTCAAGAGGAGAAGGTCAACACCTGCACCACACCGCATACAACACATAGCCCTCCAGAACACCCACCATCACAGCTCTCACATAAAAACACAAACCAGACATCCACCTTCATGGAGGATCTCAATAGAAATCTACCCAAACAGCAGAGACCGCCAAGGCAGAAATGGACTCAACCACCACAGCACAGCACAAACCACAAGACACATAGCTCACCTACACAGTGTGCCCCTCAACCTAAGCACCTAAGGCTAAACAGCTGGCCCAATACATTAATCATAGGTGACTTGATAATGAGGTACACTGATATCTCATTCACTAGGCTGAATAAGAAGGTAACAGTCAGCTGTCTATCAGGTGCCAGAATCCAACACATAACACACGCACTCAGGTCACTCCACAACAAGTACAAGTATGACTCTGTCACTGTCCATGTGGGTGTGAATGACCTGAGATGCTCCTCCCTGGACTACATGAAAAGTGACATGGAGGAGCTCTCTGATTATGTGGCCCAGGCAGGTATGACCCTAGCCCTGAGCAGCATCCTACCATCGCTCAGAATGATACCACAGTACAAGCAGAAAATGATTGATTTCAACAATAGGCTAAGTTTCTGGTGTCATTTTAGGGGGATCCAGTATCTGTCTGCTTGGGATGGCATGATTGACAGACCTTGATGTTTTGCCAGAGATGGCCTGCATCTGTCACCCCTGGGTTTCCAGATACTGGCTAAGGCTCTTGCCACCCCTATAGTGCCTTTTTTAAGCGATGTTCCAAGACTAAATTAGAACCGTACCAGCTATGAATAAATGCAATCTGAGGATCATGCTGCTTAATGCTAGAAGTCTAAATCTCAAGATGTACTTGCTCAAAGCACTCCTCAAAATGGAGAACTTTGATATTTGTGCTGTATCAGAGACTTGGTTTAAAGCAGCAGAAAGCACCCCTGCGCCCTCAGGCTATAACTCATTCCACACCTTTCAGCACCAGAACATGGACTGAAGCTCCAAAGGCGGTGGTGTCTCCATATTCATAAAGGATATGCACACCTCCAGACTAGTAGCCCAGCATAACGCATCTGAGATACTTCAGGTACAACTAACATTAGGTAAGATGGCGATTCAGGTTGTAGCCTGCTATAGGTCCCCAACCATGTCCCAAGACTCTCAATCCATGTTCCTAAGCACCCTGAAAACTATTAGGGTCCAACCCAACACTCACATACTAGGTGATTTCAGCTTCTCCTCCATCAACTGGGAAAACTACTCATGCACCAATACACTGGCCCAGCACTTCCTGGAATTTATTAATTACAATGCCCTGGATTAGCTCATTCTTTCCCCACTATAGGAAGCAACATCCTTAACCTAGTTATTACTAACATGGGCAACCGTTGCTCTACACCAATAGTCAATTCCTTTCTGGTTATATCCGACCATAAACTAATCACCATGAAAATCCACATCTCACCCACAGCCCCCCACAAAGGTAACCACCATGAAAAACTTCTCCAAAGCTGACTTTGGGCTCCTAAAACAGAGGTGGCTAACCTCACATCACCCACATCAATGGAAAATAGATGCATGACTGCCAAATCATACACCAATGTACTGTACGAACAAGTACATAAATGCATGGAACTCGCCATACCCAATAGAACCAAGACGCTGTCCTCCGAAAAAAGGAAGCCAATACGGTGGTCCCTTGCCTTTAATAAACTCTACAACAGAAGGAAGAAACTGTTGCAGAAAAAGGTGAAGTCCCAAGACTGTAAAAACTCCCTTATTAGCCTCAACAAAAGTTGAGATCCCTCATCAAAAACTCTAAAGCCAGCTATGAAGGCAGAATTGCAGCAGACACTAAAAACAACTACAAAGCCTTCTATAGTTATATCAAAAATATCCACAGCAATACCCAAGTTTGCTCTGAGTTACTGCACAATGGTACCTCCTATACTGAGCCAACAGATATTGACAGCATACTGGCCGACAGATTCAGTGCCAAATTTACCCCCCCCCCTCCCAAAGGACCAATCACAATACCGGAGGAATGCTAGGCACCCAGCATTACTGCAGCACAGGTTAAAGCTGTATTGTCCAAGGCAAAGAATACAGCTTCCTTGGGACCCAACAATATCCCTGGATGTGTTCTACATGAACTACAAAGTGAACTGGCACTACATCTGTGTGTCCTGTTCAATCACAGCCTCACCTCAGGTTTTGTCCTTACCAAATGGCGCACTGTTACAGTCATCCCTCTCCATATAGGGAGAGCGACTACAGGCCCTGGAAATTACAACCACATTAGCCTGACAAGTCTGATATGTAAGGCTATGGAGTGCATCATCATGGACCTAATCAACAAGGATATAGGGAATCTCCAAACTCTAGATCCCACGGAATTTGGTTTTGTGAAAGGTAGATCATGCCTGCTCAACCTGGTTGACTTCTCTGAGTCAGTCGTAAGAGCTGTGGATGAAGGCAAGGCAGGTTATACAGCCTACCTTGATCTGGCCAAGGCCTTTTATACCATTCCCAACTCAGGAATTATTGATAAACTCACCAAATTAGGCATCAACCCCTATATTACTAGGTGGTTTGCAAATTGGCTCACAGATAGAACCTACAGTGTAAAAGTAGCAGACTCCACGTCAGACTGCTGACCAGTCACGAGTGGAATCCCTTTGCTTTCACTTCATAGAAGTACATATATAGACATAAATTTGTTTATACATATATATGTGTGTTTGTGTAACTACATGAATTTTCCAAATAGTCTATATGTGTGTATGACCCAAACTACGTGCATTTGGGAGATGGGTTTTGATGAGTGCTATGGTTAAATACCACAATGATGTCTATGTTAGTGTCGCAATATGGGCAGCTCAGTACTTCTGCATGCCTCGGTAACTGCAGTGACTGCACTGGCAAATATCAGTATCAGGCATGATACATCTTGCCTAGGTCTGAAAGCTGTACTTGTAGTGTTACTTGGCAATCCTTAAAAACAGCAGTTTAACAGTGATATATTTCTTCTACTGACATGATATTTTGTTGTTTCTGAATCACATTATGTGCTTTACCCTGCTTTTTCTTGCACGCTAGCCCTATGCACTGAGTATTGAGTTCACTGACATATATTTATATTTACAGTAATTTTCACCAAGCTAACGCTTACAGAATAACATGCACCAATAGTTTTCACTCATTAGCAATTGCCTGTGAATATAGTAAGCATTTTCTGTGTACTGACTGTTAACCACTGGGTCGTGTACCTTTTTAGGACCATCTGTATATACATTTTGTCTCAGGTGGTTAATTCAAGCATTCAATAAAAATAAAACTTATTTACACATTAAAATGTATTAAGTATTCTACAAGTGGAAACAAGCTTCTGTACACTCTTTATCATTTCATAAAATCTCACATGTGCTTCTAGTTGCTGTATTCCTGCTGGCAGTGCTAGATTTCTGTATAGACAGCAGGCAATTTAAGAGAGTTCAGAGGTTATAAAAATAGTAATCAGCACAAACATTACTGCGAGGGAAAACATGCATATACTAAATAGTTTTTGCATGTTTACGTAAACTGAAGCTGTCAGTACTAGTACAGGCAATAGCCGTGGTTGATGCAGGTGCATATTTGACAGATGGATTTATTATTTTTGAGTATTTTTTCATTATTATTTGAAATGATTGGGAACCAGTAGAAGGCAGCAACCAAAACAGGACTCACTATGTATTTGAAAGTTGTTTCAGAGTGCACTTGAGGGTTTAGTTTTGTTATTGCTTTCTGTGTTAAATTGGATACATTAATAAGAATGTATTCAACTTGTTTTATATGCAGTTTTTTTATCTTAAGCTTGAATTTAAACATCATATTGATAAACTCCCAGGAAGTTTGAACAAAGCCACTGTTTTGCTGTGCCGATCATATTTTGTACAAGGAACGCCAATGATAGCAATACAGGTGTATACCGCTATAATCAGACATCTGAGGCAAATGTAACTATTATTGGACCCAGCAAAGTTTACGCACAGACATACTCTCTTTTTCTCTCATATGGATTAGCATATGACAACCTTTTCTCTACATGATGGTGACGGATCAGAACCGTCTGGGTAAGTGAATCTGTTATCCAATCTAGGAGACTCTTCTTTCAGGCCATACACCTTCCTGGTGCTCTTTCCACTGCAACTGCCAACGCCTGTTTCAGCTATGGCTGGGCCACTTCAGACAAAGTTTTAAGCCTACCTCCTGGTGAGGGACCGTGTCTTTCCTCCAGTAAGGCATTCCAAGCATCACCACCTTCACTACCCTGAACAACACATTCAGTAGGACTGTGCCATAGATGAAGTACCTGCTGAGCAAATCTTTCAACTAGACCTGCACTGAGGAGACTCAATATATTATTAATATTTATGTCAATAGGAATTCTGCCATAAGTGAATCTTGTTTTTGCTTTTAGTGAGAGCTGGAGCAGAGGGGCATTATTTCCCAGCATTCCGAGAGATTACCAATCACTGGAACATTTGAGAATTTCTCTGGCTTGGGATTAATGCTACTGCTTTGTTCTTGGTGAGAGAAAAAAAAAAGAGATACATTGGATCCTGCTGGTCCTGATAGTGCAGTGTGTATGGGATTTCCTTGAGTGGTCTAGATGCAGTTTTGTTCAGAACTTTTTCAGGGCCTTTCTGCAGCTTTGCTTTCTGTTGTATCCAACTGTTATATGTTCTATCCAGGTTATCTACTAATAGAAAACAACAGCAAGGTGTCTATACCCATAAACATCTGGATTAATACTACTTTGCAGGAAGCAGCTTGAGGTTGATGCTACTCTTTTGCTTGCGGCGAGACTTGCATATACAAGCACTTATAATACCAATCAGGTTATCAGAAACACACACTTCACCCACCATATATAGTATGGACCAGACACATAGACCAGCATATGCTGAAGCTCTTAAATGTAATTTTCCTAAACTACAAAAGCTTCCCAAAAGTTGCACTTACAATAAGTATCCTCAACAACCTCAAAAGCCTTCTACCAAAACAACACCCACCATGAGACATAGAGCCACATCTAACAGCATCTCATCCTCTACACCCATAAGGCAAACCTCTACACAACCCAATATTTTGGTCATAGAAGACTCAGTTGTGAGACACACAGATGCCCCACTCACCAGGCTGATAAGGAGAGAGTCACAGTCCTTTGCTTATCCTGGACCAGTATCATCCATGTCACATGCACACTCACATTTTTGGACCACAAATACCAGTATGATTCAGTCATAGCCTATGTGGGTGTAAACAACCTGATACTATCTCCCTGGACTATATGAAGGGAAACATAATGGAGCTCTCTGACTATGAGTACTAGGTTGGTATGAGCCTAGCACTGAAAAGCAATCTACCTTCTCTAAGGATGATGCCACAACATGAACAAAAGATAAGTGTTCCTCTTTCTTGATAAATATGCTTTCTTAATTTCACTTTGCTCATGACCAAAGGCTGGCATACCAGACATCTTCTTACTATAGTAAATTGTTACAGACGCATACTTTTTTTTACAAACTTGCAAGTTTATATAACAAAGTTGTACTAAACAAAAATATACTTGCATGGACAATATTTTCAAACAAGACATTATAGAGTCAGTATTAAAACTACATTTAGTTTGACATAAAATAAGCAAATGGCAAAATCTTAAAACAAGATATGGACAACTGCTTTTTTTCAGAATGAAAAGGTCTATGATAAGTGATTACAACATCTACTATAAATTCTTAAGTCAGACAAACTGTCCTGTCATATCTGAAACCATCCAGGGCTGTTTTGTGATTTATTGTGCAACTGCTTAGTATAAGAAGATTTATATTGATTTTATTGTATGTTTACCTATGATTTTCACAGGTTGTTGGAAGAAAATGCTAACACTCCCAAGAGGCCTAATCAGTCCATACACACTGTAGACAAGACACATTAGAATTTATATGAAACCACCCAGTCTTTTTTGTGATTTATTGTACAACTTCTTAGTATGAGAAGATTTATTTTGAGTTATATTTTATTGTTACCTCTTGTTTTTTACTATTACAATGAGGTGCAACTGTGATAGCAATATGATACTACTGTGATGTAAGGGATGTCCAGCATTTTAATGTGACTGGCACAAATGATACAGCAGATCAGAATGACTGCTTTATGAATTACTTTCCCATGTACAATATTAGCACAGTGTATTTATTTTTATATTTATTTTCATATTGTTTGTGTGATTTTTCTCATAAAATTTTATGTAAATTCCTATTTTTTTATTTTATTTGGATTCTGTGGTCCCTGATTTTGATTTCATTTTTTTACTTTAATTTTTGTAGCAGTGAATCTATTCTTTAAATGATTATACCATTAATGATATGTTGAAGAAAAAGTATCTTGCCCATTGTTCTAAATGCTATGCATATATAAAGGTAATACCTGATAACATAGGAGACCTGCAGTCCTAATGTCAAAAGCTGGACATTTTGTTTGCTATTATGGTAAATCTAAAATTGGCACAGCTTAGAAAACTGTTGTTACATGTATTAATGACTTGGCTGATTAGCTAAATAATATTAGGTAAAGTGTAACTCAACATATTTAGGAAAGGAAGTGTCCTATACCAGTGAAGTTCATTCAGCCCCTATTAAACATGATTGCTACTGATGACAATTTTAAATTCAGGATACAAGTATTCAGCAATCAGAAGATTCAGAGCATGTAGAAGAAATTAAAAACAGAAAGAAAGGGAGAAATTCACAAGTAACTAGGAAAAGAAGAGACTGATTATCTCTATAATGCAAAGAGAATATATATAGATAGATATGTATATATATATATATATATATATATATATACACACACACACACACACACACACACACACACACACACACACACACACACACTAATAATGATACTGTTTTGTCATAGATTACATGGAATGATAACATTTCTTCAATCACAAAATATGTCTATAGAAAATTACACCATTTTTCCAAATTAGTAAGTAGACAAAAAAAGGCAAGGGGTAGGCTGAAAGAAGAAGTCTAAACTGAACTTGGAAGGATTAAAGAACATTGCTATAAAAAAGAGGAGAAAGACTAAAGCTGACAATATACTGAAGCTGTGGAAGTGTAAAAGCAGATAGATGAGAAATGTATGCATGCAAATTAAATACGCCATGAAAACAGTGAGATTAATAAGACTAGTAATGATGAAGATCATTTTTAGAACAACTAAAAGAGAAGACATTACTAAATTAGAAATGGGAGATTCTTCAGATCTGGTCAGAAATCATATATTATTAGTAGATGAAGATTCAATTATTAGAGGAACTGATACATTTAAAGAGAGGATAATAAATATTGAATAGTGTTATGCTTGTCAGAAGAAAAATTATAAGATGTGAGTAGGTGCCATAGAATGGCTTAATGTATGAAAATAAGAAAGCTTTTTTGTATATTTTGGTTCAAATGATCAGATACGCAATGACTCATTGACTGTCAGTAGGGAACTTACAGCCATGTTAAATAACAACTTGTACAGGCGTTAGGACATATTTTTCACAAAACATTTTTATAAAGGAAAGTCAGGTCACTATGAATCAAATGGGGGTAAATACCTATTTGAAAAATGGCTCATTTTAATAAGTGGAAATGCGTAGAACATCCGAGCCTAATTTGGGGCACACACATATTTAAACAGGATTCATTACACTTGTCAAGAAAAGGGAAGATAATTTCTGCAGCAAACATAATAACTGACTAACACAAGACAGGATTTTTGCCAAGCCTGAAATTGAACAGTTCACAGATAGCAAAATTGGATTTATCTGTGCTCTTTGTTAATGCTAGAAACAATAGTAATAATTTTTGTTATTGGTCTATGCTCTTTTCACATAAGGCTGATGCTCTTATTGTTTGAGAATTATGTTAAATGACTGGAACCAGTTCTGTGGGGGTATAAAGTTTTTACTGTAACAGACATTCTAAGGGAAAAAAATCAGATGGAGGTGTTATTATGGCTATTAAAGCTTATTTTGAGACCTGTGATTAGACCATGTTTGAAGATATCAACACTGTAAATTGTGCAACTGTTACAATAAAAGATAACCTTGGAACAGATTATAATTCTTGGAATGTAGAGACCACCAAAGTCAAGTGCTGAAGACCTGCAGAAATGTATACATCTCTTGCATGAAACACAGTAGGAAAGTAATTGTAGTTGGGAACTTAAATTTACCAGAACCAGTCTGGAATAATATTGATTCTACAACATTAGTGAGGAAATTATTTACAATGTATGTTCAGGAACATTAATTGCTGCAGATTGCAAACAAATCTACCAGGGAACAGAAGGTACTCAATTTTGTTTGTATTCCTAAGGAGACAATTGTGACTTCATGTCATGTCATGTTTTACAACCTTCAGTGTGTAATGATCATGCTAGGTAATTCTGCCAGACTAAAAGCTAAACAAATGCACAGAAGGTCAGTGACAGCTTCGATGCAAGTGAAACAGTCACTATGTAAAACAAACTGGAGTGATGTAGTCAGTGAAATGACTACAAATGGTGTGTGGTAACTTGTTAAAGAGAACACTCAATCTGGTGAAGTTTAATATAACTATCTACAGTAGGCATAGCTGCTTTTTGTTAGACTTTCATATATCCCACAAAGAAAGGGCATACTGTTAATTTCTTTTATATGAAGACTCAGTTACTGCTTCCTCTGCCAGTCACAAAGCAGGATGCGATCTGTCTGCAATGACGTGTACATTGGCGTTGCACTCGGAGAATAAGCCAACAGTGATGTCATCAGCATAAAGCACTAATCCTATACAGGCATAGACTTTCAGAACTGAATTCTCAGCAATGGGCCATGTGTGGAACACTGCTGCACAACTATAAAGACAATATTTCTACAGGTTACAAGAGTCCATCTTAGACCAGCAGGATCTTTGTAAAATATGTAATAGTACCACTGTAGTGATGGGTCAAGCTTAATAAAAATTACATTATTATGGACTACTTCTCTTTTTCATGTTTATACACCATGTGGTATATTGGCCAATGAGCACCTTTTAGCACTTGTTGTTTCTGTAGCAGTTATGAGTTTTACAGGCTCAGGTTGCTACACCAAGGCCCAACCCTCCTCGGAGGGTGGACCAAACATATTTGCAGGCACAGACTCACACCTAGGGCCAATTCAGAGTCTCCAATCCACCTACTGCATGTCTTTGGAATGTGTAAAGAAACTGGAACACCTGGCGGATACCCCCATGAACGCAAGGAGGACATGCAGACTCCACACAGAAGGCACCCCGGCTGAGAATCGAACCAGAGAACCTCTTGCTGTGAGGCAGCAATGCTAACTGCTACACCACTCTGCTGCCCTATTACAGGCTACTTATCAGTATCAAATGTTATAGCTTGATTTAGAATTATTGACTTGGACAGTCATATAAATATACATATTTCATGACCTACAGATACCAGCTCAGGATAGGTGAAGTTCAAAAAACTTTATGAAGTTCAGGTTCAGAAGATCGTAAGTGCTCTCAGGGAATCACATTAGCTGACTAAAAAATATAATCTCTAAGACCTTGGTTAAAAGGGCAAGCATTACAATGGCATGCAGATAGCTGCACAAAAAAATAAAACCATTTGTTTTGCAAATAAGCATAATAGTAACGTTTTACTGTTATTTATTTATTAACTAGAAAATTCATTAGGCACAATCCTCTTTTCATGGGCAACCCAGAAACATTATCTAGTTAAGTGACATGTTCAGAGTCATGGAAAATGGAGACCAAGAGAATCAAACAGAAGTGCAGGTTATAATTTGTTTGCGGCTCATAGCCGTAATCCTCTGTGCTAAAATATGCCTTATAGTACAACACCTTTAACATATATATTTTCTCCATTTTACAATGGTGTCTTCCTTTGGCTGGTTTAGCCTTGTTAAATTTATTTCTGCAGTTTTCTTTTACCCCTTATCCCTTGTTGATATTATTTTGCTGTTTCACTTGAGAAAATATGATTTAATAAAGCTAACTTAAAATATACATGCATAACAGAAAAACAAATACTGTAATACCTAATTCAGTAATGCATAGATTTTCTGACTGGACCTACAGCAATCTTAAAGATATATAACTGACATAAAAAGCACAAATTAAACTAAGCAAAGTAAAAAAAAAAATCGAGAAATGTTTGCCTAACATTTTCTGACAAGTATATCATTATCATCATCTGTTCACCAAACGCTTTCACTAAGAACTTCAGCAGCGCATATTGGAACTAACACTATAACTTCATTTTCATGGACATATCAGCTTGAGTGCACTTTTAGTATACTTAAACATTTGTTAGCAAAGGACCATGATGTTTTGCTCTGCTTTGAGTATTTATGTAAGTGCAATATGTTGTTTCACTTGGAGTTCATCTGGTGGGTAGTACAGAAATTAATAAAACTTAAAACAGATCTGACATAGATAAGTAAAAACTGAAATGCATTATTGTGGTAAGTAGTTGTAATTAGCAGTGATCATCATCATCATAATCTTCATCATCATCAACCACCTTTCTCCCCACTTTCTACATGGGGGTCGGAGTGCTGCATCAAATGTTAGAATCTTTCACAATTCAATGTCATTTACCTAGTTTCTTCAACACTCATGCCTGACTGTTATATGTCTGCTCTCTCTCCCACAATCCATCCATCTCTTTGTTGGATGTCCTCATTTCCTTTTGCCTTCCTCCTGTCTGTCCCAAATCTTATTCACCAAATTGCCTCCGGCTTTCATGAAGATATGCCTGAACCACAATAATCTGTTCTCTTTCACCTTTTCTGAAATTGGAACTACTTGGACTTCTGCTCTGATGTCTTTATTTCATCTGTCCCACACTGTGCATCCAACCACCCTTCTCAGACACTTCATCTTCATCACCTCTAGCTTTCTCAGCTGCTCTGCCTTTACTTCCCAGGTTTCTGTACCATAGAGAAGTACTGGTCACAGCATTATTTAGTACACCTTACTTTTCAGCTTCTTTGGCATTCTTCTGTCATACACTATCCCTGGAACTCTGTGCAGGCTGGCTACAGCCCCTTTGATTCTAGCTTTGACCTCCTCATTCAGACATCCCTTCTTGTCAACCAGCCCTCCCAGATGCTTGAAACTGTTATTATACTCAACTATTTCCCTTCTACCTCAGTTTTCAGCTTCTTCTTCTGATTTCTCCCATTTGCTGCAATTACAATTCTTAGCTGTACTCAGTTTATTCCCATGTGCCCTTAGTTTTGCATTCCATTTCCCTATAATTTGTTGAAGTTCTTGTTTATTTATTATTTATTTATTTTATTTTACATTTGTTTACCGGGTTAGTCCAACTGGATACATATCCATTTTCAGCAGAGACCCGGGGAGAAAAGCTCCACAGTAAAAACAAGACTTTGAGTTACATTTCAATGATTTCATGATTACATGGTAAGATGAGACACAACTTGTTCATAGTCTGCCTGTAATAACACAACATCTGCATACAGCAGCTTTGTTGATCTGTCCCCTCTGATCTGTTTGATGACGTAGTCCATCACCAGTATGACCAGCAGCAGGCTCAGAGTTGTTGCCTGATGCACACCCATTCCTGGCAAGAGCCTCTCTGTAACTCTGAACACTGTTCGTACTTAATGTTATTGGGTTCTTGTACATATTCTGCACTCATTCTACCAATGTTTCTGGGACTTTGAACCATTGCATGACTGGCCAAATCAGAGTTCTTGAAACATTACAATATACTTTCTCCAAATCTAGGAATGTCCAGTTGGACTCTTTTCTCTTCTCTAGCTTCTTCTCTGCTATCCATCTCAGTTTAAACATTGGATCATTCATACTGCATCCTGATCTAAATCTGATCTGCTCATCTCCCATCTTACTTTTTACTACTCTACATATTCATTTATCAGTCACCCTCTCCAGCACTGTCACGCAGTGTGGTAGGAGTTTGATATCTCTAATCTACCCATAGTTGTGAATGCCCCGTTTGCTCTTGTACACTGGCACTAGAATGCTTATTCTCCAGTCATCTAAAATATGCCCTTCTCTATATACTGCAATGAGTATTCTCTGGAGCTATTTCTTTCCTAACACCCCCAACATCTTGATCATATCTCCTGTGACTTCATCTGAGCCTGCTGCTTTCCCTGACTTCATTTTCCTTAGCGCTGTTCTTACTCCTTGTACAGTTGGCTGTTCTTCTTTCACCGCAGGCTGTGTCTTGGGTAGTACAGCTTATGTGGGATTTTCATCATTCTTAAGCTCCTGGAAGTATTCCTTCCATCTGCTGACAGAAAGCTTTCTATTAGTGCACTGACAACATGCAGCACATTAGAACTAGGTGCTCCCAGCCTTGATCTATGTGACCTTTCCATGTATAATCTGAAGAAGATGTTGATAAAAACTAAGTATGTTCACTGCGGAGAAGGATATTCCACAAGACCAGGCTATGTTAAAGTGCCTACACAAGTTATTTAGCAACTGAAGGTAGAATTTGTATTATGTGCTCTAAATAATTTGTGGTTTGATTCAGAAGGCACTTCAATAATTTCTGACTTTCTTCATATACACTCTGTGATGCAGATCCATGAAGACATGTAAAATACACGATGTCTTGCTGACAGATCCCTGAGGTAATGTCTTGCTGAAACTGATAAAACAGTTGTCATTTAATGCACAAATATTTATTATTGTCAGACGTGTACACTGAGAAAAAAATCATTGACACTGTATAATGTATTACTGCCCCCAGAAATTGTACCCTTTGAAATGATAGCAGAACTTAATAAGTCTTTGCTCACGATGAATCCCAGTGGGTTGATGAAGCTGGTAATGGTGTTTTTTAAACAACTGTTGAGTGACTGCTCCATCAATTATGTCATCCACATGTGGATTAATATCTATTGAGTCTTTAAGAAACCAAAGACAAAGGACAAATACTTTGTTAATATCTTTGGGACTGATGAGAAATAAAAAAGAAAAAGCAGAAAATGGATAATGAAAAAGTCCATCATGGAACCGTTAGTACTTTGTGCATACTCAGTGGACAGGTAACTGTAAATGAGAATTTCCACAAACAAATGCATTGTTGTATAAGGAATTCAATAGAAATGTAGATGTTTGAGTAGTTTCACTACCATACTCCTCACTTCTTGGGATATCCTGCTGGCAGCTGACCAGTCTGCTAGAGCATTATCCTTCCCCAGTGCTTTGATAGAAGCCCTCCCCTCCCATCCAGATGTGAGCACATTGGTGGTATGAAGGATACATTGTTCAATGCCATCTTTGGAGATTTATTGCTATAGCAACCAGCCAGGAAGTAAGGCTCTTGCATCAGAGTCTGGTGGACCAGGTGGATCATCCACTACATGCCCAAGTTAACTCCAAGGTACCCCAATCTCAATTTACCAAAACAAGAGTCAACAAGAGAGGGACACGGTTCTGACAGAATAGAAATATGAAGGTAATACTTAGCAATATAAATATGCCAGCTGAAACCAAAGGCAGAAAATAGGAGAACCTAGGAACGTAGGAGCACAACTAGGTAATCAATCACTGGGACCATAACAGGCCTAGCTATATACACCTTTAAATGGACACACTTAAAAGTTCTTGCCATCTTTTTTGAGTATTTAATGGTGTCCATCTCCCAAATCAAGCAGGGTTGCATATGATTAATCCTAGTGTAAATTTATGTCTACATATTTAATCATCAAGACTAACCTTATAGACAAATTAGTATATTGCTTGACCTCTTGGGGTAACTTCCTCCATAGGCTATGAACTCACTGAGTTAGAAACCTATCCTTCCAGTGAGTTTTGTTTGTTTGCTAGTGTAAATTAGTTTCCTAGCACAAGTGTTTGTACAGCCAGAGGTTTTGCAAAAAAATAGTGGAGGTCAAATAGCACTGGGTCTTTCATGTCTTCTATAAGGGTGGTTGTGGTAATATATTGAGATAGTGAAGGATTTAAGGCCTTTATTTCTTTGTTTAAAAATAACTGTGGCAATTCTAGTTAAGTGATATGCTTTAATGTGTATGTACCAAGGGGGACACTGTATTCAACAATGGGTCTGATGTGTCAAAATTACAGTGGTAAGATGACTTCTTTGGATCTTGAAGATATTCTCTTGGAAATTAACTGGGCCAGATAGAAGAACTTCGTGGATATGCTGAAACACAAAGATCAAATGAGAGAGTGTGTTGTCCACATAAGTGGTTAGGTGTCTTATGACCATATCTGTTGGAAGAGAAGTGCCACTTATAAAGTTTTAGGTCTCTTATGATCACATATGTTGGAAGATAAGCACCACTTATAAAGTTTTAGGTGGGAGCAGCTTGTTTGCTGAACACTACAAAACTGCCCATTTTTGCATTTAACTTGAGACTGTTTTCAGTACATCATATTTGTGCACATTACAGCCTTTTTTGGAGCAGTTTATTATCAGTGGATGAGAAGATGACATTATCCAGGTTGCAGTCATCAGTAAACTTGGTCAACCACAGTTCAGGGATATTAGCTTAGATGACTTTAAAGTAAATGCCAAACAGAAGAAGCCCCAGCACAGATCCAGTGGTACCCCACTAGTTTCAACTTTTACATTCTGAGAGGATACTAGCAATTTTCACAACTTGGGATCTATAGGATAGCCAGTTTGCTCTTCACTAGACAACACAAGGGCTTGCACTGAGTTTGTCTAATTTTTTAAATTATACCAGCATAGTGGATAGTGTCAAAAGTCTTGGCCAGATCAAGATAAGCAGTGTGCAGAGGGTGAACATCATCCACAGCCTTTATAACCTTTTCAGACAGGTTTTACTAGGTTCAGAAGATGGGACTTGCCCTTACCAAAACCAAAGTGAGTGTGGTCTACATCAGTTAAGTTGCCTATGTCTGCATGAAATTCAGTTACAATATGTTTCATGGCTTTGCAAATAAGGGTATTTCATCCAGTTACAAGGCGGTCATAACATCCCTGTACTCCTTCCTTATCAGACCCGTTAACGAGTACAGTGACCCCTTCGGCATGTACCTTGCCAATCTCATGCAGCGGCTGGAGAGACCACAGAGGTTCCTGACCAGGAAAATCCAGGGTCTCAAACACCTATCCTATACAGATAAAAGCCCTATCTCTCTACTCAGTCTCGTACAGACTATTAAGAGTTGACCTGTGTCTGGCATACAAGGCCATTTCAGACCCAGCCTTGATGGAGTTGCTGCATATCCTTAAGTCAAACTCCACTAGCACAACCCACACATAAGGCCTTAACCTGGTCTGTGACATTAATAGAACTTGCTGGCAGGATAGATTTGTGCCCCAAAGACTTCCCCATCTGTGGAATAGACTCCCTCTCCGTGTCAAGCAGAGTACCTCTCTAGCCTTCTTTAAGAGGAACCTGAACGACTGCATGGGAAAAAAAATACACCCCTGGAATCCCACCTGTGTCCCTGATGGACAGGGAAAACAGGTGCTGACTTTGAGGGAACATGGGCAAAATTCTTGGCTAGGCTTATAAGGACCTCCGGGCCAATAGCCTAGTATCATCCTATGAACCTATGCACCTATGATAAGGCAAAAGCACTAAATTTGTCTGCTAATATAATATTTATATCCTTAGGATTGGAATATACAATATTATTATGGATGAGCTCAGTGCACTATAAAACATTATTCCCTAATTTCTTGACATAACTGAAAAAAAATGTGCAGTTTCCTTTGGTATCTGTAAAGTACAGTTGTGTACATTTACGTAGATGTTCGAGTGTATTCACTGTTGCAGTCATCACACTTGGGTTATCTGCCTGCAGGTAGCCCTCAGTCAGCCTGAATACCAGAGTCTTGGGATTTCTGCGTCGGATGCTGTCACCTCTTCCATGACGTCAGGTCATCATGGGTATAAAACATGCAGCTGACGCCATTACACCAGTTTTTCTTGACCCAAATGTCAGGAGCCCCCAAAATAGGAAGCTATTACATGGTGTGGAGCACCTCCAGTAAAAAGTAAATACCCCTGCCATAAACAATGGCAATAAAGAGGATATGTAGAAAGGATAGAGAAAGCCAGGGGCTGGAGGGAGGGAAACCCGGACTGCAACAGTGAATACACTTGAACATCTACATTTATGGTAACTGTACACAACTGTACTATATTCTTCATGTTTCACTGTTGCAGCCATCACACTTGGGTTGATTCCCAAAGCTGAGGAAGGGTGGAGGCAGTCAAGAAGTGTTAGGGCTGGCTAGCAGGCCTTGTAAGACTGCTGTAGCAAATCCAGGTCTGCTTTTAGAAAAAATAGGTAAGTGGTAATGCTTGGTGAAGGTGTGTACAGAACTCCAGGTTGCAGCTTCCAGGATGTCCCTGGTAGGGACTCCCCTGAGAAATGCTGTAGAGGTTGAAGTAGCTCTAGTGGAATGAGTTCTGATCCTCTGAAGGGTAGGTTTTCCATGGTGCTTGTAGCAGTGTGCTATTCATTTGGAAGTGGTTTACTTCGAAATGCCCTTGCTCTCTGCCCCTGTAGCAAAGCTGACTAGCAGCTGGTCAGATTTTCTGAAAGGCTTAGTCCTGTCAAGGTAGAACCTGAGCTGTCTGTGCACGCCCAAGGAGTGCAGGATCCTTCCCCCTTTATTCTGAGGATTAGGGAAAAAGGTTGGCAAATGGATTGGTTTAAAGCTACACTGGATACCACCTTGGCCATAAAGGATGGGTTAGTCCTGAGGGAAAACCCTGTCAGCATGGAAAATAATGAAGGGCTCCACCGCCATTAGTGCCTGTAACTCAGATACTCTTCTTGCTAAAGTAATAGCTAGAAGTAATGCTGTTTTCCAAGAGAGGAATTTCAACTCTGCTGAAGCAGCAGGTTCAAAAGGGGGAAGTGTGAGCTTCTCCAGTACAAAGTTAAGGTCTCAGGCTGGGGTGGGAGCTCTTCTAGGAGGCCTTAAATTGTTAACTCCTCTGAGGAACTGTTTGATGAGAGGGTGGGAAAAGAGTGGAGGCTCAGTATTATAATGAGCTGAGGTGGCAGAGGCATGAATCTTAATGGAGGAGAAGGATAGGCCTCTGTGGAGCAGCTCTGCTAGGTAATCAAGGATTTGAGGTAAGGTGGGCACAGCTGTGTCCTTTCCTTGAGACTGACTCCAAGAACAATATCTTTTCCACTTTTCAGCATATGGTTTCCTAGTACTAGGCCTTCTGGCCTCAAGGATGATGTTCAACACCTACTTGCTGAGGGATGCTGGTGGTGTATTCAGGGGATAAGCTAGGCTGCAAGGTTTAGGGTTTGCAGCTGAGGAAGCAAAATCTGTCCCTCCTGCTGAGACAGCAGGGAAGGTGTCTGCTGTAGGTGCCAGGGTGGCACTGCTGTCAGACTGCATAGGAGTGGATACCAGTGCTGGCATGGCCAGTCTGCTGCAATAAGGATTGCCCTTGGCCTGTCCTGTTTGATCTTGAGCAGTACTTTTGAGAGGAGGGGCAGAGGAGGAAAGGCATAAATTGAGAGGTTTTCCCATGTAAAGGATAGGGCATCAACTTTTCATGCTCTGCTTTGAGGGTTACTGGTGCAAAATTTGCTCAATTGGTGGTTTTGGGGGGGGGGGGCAAAAAGGTCCACCTCTGGTGTTCCCCACCTCTGGGTTAGAAGTTTCAATGAGTTGGGTTCCAGTTTCCACTCATGAGGGTCCACTAGATTTCTGCTTAAGTCGTTTGCCACTGAATTTTGCTTGCCTGGCAGGAACTGAGCTTGTAGGTGCACTTGGTTGCTCAAGGCTGTGTTCCACAGGGCCATGGCTAACCTGCATAGTGTGTAAGAATGAGTTCCCCCCTGCTTGTTTATGTACCACATAACTGGTGTTGTCTGTCTTTATCAGGAGCTGTCCTGGAAGGATAAGGTATTTGAAAGCTGTCAGAGCATTCTGTACAGCTAGCATCTCTTTTTGATTGATATGCAGAGGAATTTGTTCTGGGCTCCATTTGCCTTGAATGCATTTGCCTGCCATGTGAGCTCCCATGCATAGTCTGATGCATCTGTTGTCAGGATTTGGGCGGCGAGGGGTTGAGTGAAAGGAAGTTCCTTGTTGTGGTTGCATGCCTCTGGCCACCAAAGGAACTCTGCCCTTAGACAAGGTATGATAGGAATCACTGTTTCCAGGTCCTGAGAATGTTGACACCAGAGACTTTTTAAGTACCATTGAAGTTTTCTCATATGCAGTCTTGCATATGGAATTATCAGAATGCATCAGGCCATGAACCCTAGGGCTTGCAGTATTTTCCTTGCAGATAGCTGGGTTTTAGTGGCCATTAGTTTGAAATAGTTTGTCAAATGGACCTGCTTTTCTGGAGTGAGGAATGCCATCTGGGAAGTTGTGTTCAAGCTTGCTCCCATGAATACAATTTGTTGGCTGGGCACCAGTTGTGATTTATTTTCGTTGATGGTGTATCCCAGTGAAGTTAGAAGTCTTTTTACAAATGCCAGGTGCTGAAGTAGCATTTCTTGACTGTCTGCCTGAATCAGGCAATCGTCTACGTATGGGGAAATTTGAATATTTATCTGCCTGCAGTATGCATAGGCTGGAGCCAGGCACTTTGTAAATAATCTGGGCGGAGTAGATAAGCCAAAGGGAAGTGCAGAGAAGTGATAGTGCATAGATCCTGCCCTGAAACGTAGATATTTTCTGCAAAACTCCCTTATGGGGATGTGCAGATAAGCTTCTTTTAAGTCTAGGGTGACTAACCAGGTAACCTTGGCTAGCATAGGAAGAAGCTGTTGCAGTGTAAGCATTTTGAATTTTGGGAACACCAGAAAGGTGTTGAGAACTGATAGATCCAGTCCAGGATAGGGTGCCAAGAACTCTTTTTTTCTGGGTACCAGGAACAGTCTGGAGTAGAAACCTTGTCCTCTTTGTTCTACTGGAACAGGTTGAATAGCCCTGATATGGAGAAGGGAAAGTACTTGCTTTTGAGCCTCTGCCCACTGGTTCGGAGGATGGTCTGGCAACCTGCTTGGGGTTGGCAGTGAGTGGAAGTAGAATCTGTATACCTGGGATACAATGTTTAGAACCCATTGGTATTGAGTAATGGACATCCAGTTTTTTTGCATGAAGGGTGAGTTTTCCTCCTAGGGGTACAAGTACTTGGGCATGGCTGGGAAGGATAATTGGAAAGTCATTGTGAACTTTTTCCACAAGGGGTAGGTTACCACTCCCTGTTTTTGACGTGGGAACACTCCATTGTTTAGATCTCTGCATACCCTGAGACTGTAGTCTTGGAGGTCTGCTTCCCCTGGTTTTGGACTGAGAAGGCCTGGGAGGGACTGGAAAGGACCAGTTTTTTGAAGGCTAATGCCTACTGAATCTAGGTGGCTGCACCTGTAAGAAATCTTTGACAGTTTGCATAGATTTAGCTTTTTCTTCCATCTTTTTAAGAACTTCTTCTGTTTTTGTGCCAAACAAATGATCCTGATTTAATGGAACATCTAGTAATTTTGTTTTGACATGGTCTGGCAAGACTTGTTCCTTCAGCCAAGCATGCCTTCTCAGTACAGACCCAGTGACAGCAGCCCTGCAAGATGCGTCTAAGGCATCAAACCCACACTGCAAAGTATGTTTACCAACTTGGTTTGCAGAATGCATTAACTCTTGTAAATCTTTATTTTCTGCACAATCTGGAAGTGACACCATTTTTGTTTAATTAGTTCCATAATATGTTGATGATACTTCAACATGTGAGTTGCTGAGGTATATACCTTTTTCCCCCCATCTGTCTAAAGCTCTAGAATCCCTGTCTGAAGGGGTAGGGTTTTTGACTATAGTAGCCTTAATGCCTTTAGGTCCCTAGGAAATGGTCCCTGGATCCACAGTAGGATTCTTAAAGAGAAATTTGTGAGTCAGGTACTCTGTAGTACCTGTCAGGTTTTCTAGGAGATGGTGGTAAAGTGTCAGGAGTAAGACTGGATTCCATGAAGACATCATCTACAATATCCAGGCCAGGGGGTATAGCTAGATGCCAGTGCTGAGGCAAATCTAAAAATTCCCTGAGTCTCTTTTTGGACTGAGGATAGTCCTGGCATTCCCAGCAGAAATGCTCTCTTAAAGTATGCAAGGTTTCACCAAAAGAAAAATCCTCTGGAGGGGAAGCAGAGGGAATGGATTCCTCTGCATCTAAATCCTCATAGGTAGATAAGAGTATGTCCTGGTAATCAGAAGGGTCAGATTCATCGGACTCCTGGTCTGTAGAATCAGAAGGAAATTCAATTCTTTGTCTTTTAGCAGGGGAAGGCTGGCTTCCCCTAATTAGAATAATAAGGTCTTCAGCCATTCTAAGCATTTGTTTTTGTGGCATGGGAGCTTCAGCATGTGCTTTGGACGTTGGTTTTCTAGGCGTAGTGCGAACTCTGGGCCTGAGAAACTCAGTAGTTTTAGTTAAAAAAGAAGTTGTCGGTTTAATGCGAATATCAGTAGGTTGGAATACACCCTCAGAAGCAGGTGCCTGCACAGCAACCCATCCAAGGTAGAGACATCCGCAGGTTCCATAGTCGAAGAAGCATCTCGTGGCATACCAGACTCCGAATGGGTCTCAGCAGAGGCCTGTGAACCTGTAGAAGTAGGCATCAGACGCTGCAAAGACACCTCACTGAGTACCAGCGGACTGGCAACTAGCTTAATGGAAGCTTCGGCAGTTTTTGACTTATGTGGTCTGTCTCTGTCTTTGCACTTTTTCAGAGGATCAGTAGTCGGATGGCTTACCAAAGCCATTTCAGAATATGGAGAATGAGAGTGAAAGAATTTAGCTACAAAAATAGCCTGATGATGAATGGTTCGGGTGTTAAACATGGCACAAAACCGACAGAATGTTGTGGTCTGGGCCTAAACAGGTGATGCGGTAAGAATGAAAATCTATGTGAGATATTTGCTTTCCACAGGCAAGACAATTGTTAACTTTTTCTGACATCGGTTAGAGCAAGAAAAAAGAATCCCCAATGGGGTACTTAGCTTTAGAAGACTTCAGGTTTGAAACTCGAAAAATGAAAATTTCAGGTAGCGGCCGACCAGCACTTGTGAACTGCTTCTGCTTTGGGCTCCCTCTCAGATAGAAAGACTGATGTAATGGTGTCAGCTGCATGTTTTACACCCCTGATAACCTGATGTCATGGAAGAGGCGACAGCATCTGACGCAGAAATCCCAAGGTGCTGGTATTCGGGTTGACTGAGGGCTATCTGCAGGCAGATAACCCAAGTATGATGACTGCAACAGTGAAACACGAAGAACATCAGCCTTAAATATGTACTTTGTTTAGTGCTATTAAGTTCCTTGCTGATATTTTTCAGTGTGGGTTTGAGGCAGGGAATGGGATTTCTTACAATGTTTCATTATTTTCCTTCTTTTGTGATACAGTTTAATAAAACAGGAGGTTTATTCCTAAGGTTACCATTATATTTAGTGCAGAAGTGTACATGCTTTTCTATGATGCTGCTACTTAGATTCTGGTAAAAAATGGAGGTGAATGTGGCAGACATCTAAGCAGGGGATATTTGAAAAGTTTGAGAAAGCTGTTTACAAACTGAAGTTGGTTTGTCTTGGTGAAATCCCTAAAGATGGTTTAATTTGGTAGCACTACTGACTCACCCTTCAGGACACGTCACTGCATAGCAATCAAGCAACTATCTTGGCTAGAATTACCCAACCTGCTCACATATAATCAGTTTACAATAGCCCACCAAATTCTATATTATCCCGATAGAGCTCCTGCTCTTCAAGGTCTACTTAATATCTTCTCTAACAAATACCTATTAAGATCCACCATTAAAGCACTGGCTGTCATAGACAAAAGCAACAACAGTTGCAGAAGCATGGGACACCGTCCCCATAGCTATTAGGACCACTGAAAACAAAAATTATTTCAAAAAACGACTCCGGTCCCACTTACATAGTTCTTGGTTATGAAACAATTCTGACCCTGGGTAGCTTCACTTAATTAGATCATATTATACTTTAACCTTCTACGAAAGCTTGCAATAACTTCTAGCTATACTCTTACTCAATCAATGTGGGTTTTCTGTACTACACACTGATGAACGTGACCAAATGACTGAAAAAATGTCCTTTCAATTGTATTGCTTATTATAACACTCTGTGCTCCTTATAGTATATTTACTTTTTGCTCCTTTCTTGGCCTTGAAACTGTACCTTATTAATGTTATGACTCTGTACTGTATTTTATTAACATGTGTATTGTATTTACTGTATTTGCTGTAGTAATCTTTGTGGAGCTTTTCTCCCTGGGCGTCCACTGAAAATTCGATACATGCCCAGGTGGACTTTTCTGATAAACAAATGTAAAATAAATAAATAAATAAATAGTACCATTAAACCTGACAGAGAAAGTAATTCATTTGTGGTTAGATTTATCTAGGGATGAGTTAATATGTGGGTAGTTACAGGTGGGGTCTAGGTTAGCAAATACCATCTCAAGGTTATTAGAGCCTCTAGTGGGTAGTTTTAGAATTTGCTCCAGTGCACTGATATTACAAAAGTCTAGGAAACAAAGAACATATCCATTTTCAGTGGTATAAATATGCCAGTCAATGCTGTGGACAATTAAGTCTCGGGTGAGAGACTGGTGATTGGAGCAGATTTCAATGGGCATGTTGGTGAAGGGAACAGAGGGGATGAGGAAGTGATGGGTAGGTATGGTGTTAAGCAAAGGAATGCAGAAGGTCAGATGGTAGTGGATTTTGTGAAAAGGATGGACATGGCTGTGATGAATACATATTTTAACAAGAGGAAGGAGCATAGGGTGACATACAAGAGTGGAGGAAGATGCACACAGGTGGATTATATCTTATGTAGAAGGACCAGTCTGAAGGAGACTGGAGACTGTAAAGTGGTGGCAGGGGAAAATGTAGTTAGGCAGCATAGGATGGTGGTTTGTAAGATGACATTGGTGATCAAGAAGAGGAGGATGAGTGTGAGGGCAGCACCAAGGATCAAATGGTGGAAATTGAAAAAGGGTAATTGTGAGGTGATGTTCAGGGAAGAGTTAAGACAGGCACTGGGTGGCAGTGAAGAGTTACCTTATAGCTGGGTAACTACAGCAGAGCTAGTAAGAGAGATGGCTAGAAAGGTGTTTGGTGTGACATCTGGAAAGAGGAAGGAGAACAAGGAGACCTGGTGGTGGAATGAAGAAGTACAGGAGAATATACAGAGAAAGAGGTGGGCGAAGAAGAAGTGGGATCGTCAAAGAGATGAAGAAAGTAGACAAGAGTATAAGGAGATGAGGTGCATGGCAAAGAGAGAGGTGGTGAAGGCTAAGGATAAGGCGTATGAAGAGTTGTATAAAAGATTGGACACTAAGGAGGGAGAAAAGGACCTGTACTGATTGGCTAGACAGAGGGACTGAGCTAGTAAAGATGTGCAGCAGGTAAGGGTGATAAAGGATAATGAGGGAAACGTACTCACAAGTGAGGAGAGTGTGTTGAGCAGATGGAAAGAGTACTTTGAGGGGTTGATGAATGAAGAGAATGAGAGGGAGAGAAGGTTGGGTGATGTGCGGATAGTAAATCATGAAGTTTAGTGGATTAGCAAGGAGGAAGTAAGGATAGCTATGAAGAGGATGAAGAGCGGAAAGGCTGTTGGTCTACATGACATACCTGTGGAAGCATGGAGGTGTTTAGGTGAAATGGCAGTGGAGTTTTTAACTAGATTGTTTAATGAAATCTTGGAAAGTGAGAGGATGCCTGAGGAATGGAGAAAAAGTGTTTTGGTACCGATTTTTAAGAATAAGGGTGATGTGCAGAGCTGTAGTAACTACAGAGGGATTAAACTGATCAGTCACAGCATGAAGTTATGGGAAAGAGTAGTGGAAGCTAGGTTAAGAAGGGAGGTGATGATTAGTGATCAGCAGTATGGTTTCATGCCAGGAAAGAGCACTACAGATGCGATGTTTGCACTGAGAGTGTTGATGGAAAAGTACAGAGAAGGTCAGAAGGAGTTGCATTGTGTCTTTGTGGATTTAGAGAAAGCATATGACAGTGTGCCTAGAGAGGAGTTGTGGTATTGTATGAGGAAGTCGGGAGTATCAGAGAAGTATGTAAGAGTGGTACAGGATATGTACGAGGGTAGTGTGACAGCGGTGAGGTCTGCGGTGGGAGTGACGGATGCATTTAAGGTGGAGGTGGGATTACATCAAGGATCAGCTCTGAGTCCTTTCTTATTTGCAATGGTGGTGGACAGGTTGACAAACGAGATCAGACAGGAGTCCCCGTGGACTATGATGTTTGCAGATGACATTGTGATCTGTAGTGAGAGTAGGGAACAGGTGGAGGAGACCCTGGAGAGGTGGAGATATGCTCTAGAGAGAAGAGGAATGAAGGTCAGCAGGATTAAGACAGAATATATGTGTGTGAATGAGAGGGAGGATAGAGGAATGGTGAGGATGCAGGGAGTAGAGGTGGCGAAGATGAATGAGTTTAAGTACTTGGGATCAACAGTTCAGAGTAATGGCGAGTGTGGAAGAGAGGTGAAGAAAAGAGTACAGGCAGGATGGAGTGGGTGGAGAAGAGTGCCAGGAGTGATTTGTGACAGATGAGTACCAGTAAGAGTGAAAGGGAAGGTCTACAAGAGGGTTGTGAGACCAGCTATGTTATATGGGTTGGAGACAGTGGCACTGACAAAAAGGCAGGAGTCAGAGCTTGACGTGGCAGAGTTGAAGATGTTAAGATTTGCACTGGGTGTGATGAGGATGGACAGGATTAGGAATAAGTATATTCGAGGGTCAGCCCAGGTTGGAAGGTTTGGAGACAAAGCCAGAGAGGCAAGATTGCATTGGTTTGGACATGTGCTGAGGAGGGATGCAGAGTATATTGGGAAAAAGATGCTAAGGATGAAGCTGCCAGGTAACAGGAAAAGAGGAAGGCCTAAGATAAGGTTTATGGATGTGGTGAGAGAGGACATGCAGGTGGTTGGTGTGACAGAGCAAGATGCAGAGGACAGGAAGAAATGGTAACAGTTGATCTGCTGTGGCGACCCCTAACGTGAGCAGCCGAAAGAAGAAGAAGAAGAAGCAATAAGGTATTTGGTTTGATATTTAACCCCTCAATGGTATTAAGGTAATTTCCATAATTAAGATAATTTCCATGATCTGGATTCAAATTATCTTAGGAAAAGTCACTCCAAAAGGTATAAGTTTATCATTTAAAGGATTCTTGCATTTGAGTACACAGCAAAATGTGTTTGACGTGCAATGTAAAAAGATGGGAAAAGGATCAGGTCACCATAAGATAGTAATGATTTTGTTGATGGGAGTGACTGGTGAGGATATTGTATGAAATCAGCAAGTAGCTGTAAGATGTCAGTATGATAAGCAACTGATTAACTCTAAGCTGGTAAATGGTTTATTGGAAAGTAAGGAGGAAGCACCAAGCTTACATGTTAACATATAAAGAAAACAGCTATTATAATTATAGATTAAAAATTAATTCTGTTTTAAAATGTTCATCTCACCCCTTTCTTTATTAGAGGTAGAAATTTAAAGAATTTTGTGAAGGCAGAAGTAAGTATTTCACACAGAATAATGGGTACTTACAAATGTGAATCATGTAACTACTGTAAATTCATTTCAACAGGATCAAATTTTTGTGTGGGCAAAATGAAATATCAGACGAGGGTGGGTTGAACTCTAATTCCAAAGCAGTGGTGTACCTGGCCTCCTGCCAGCTATACCCTGTGTTTTACGCAGGGAAGACTGACAGGAGGCTGAGAGATAGGATATATGAACATGTATACAATATTAGAAAGAAAAATAGTTTAAATGCACTGGCTAGGCATTGTAATGAAAACCCCACCCACAGCTTTTTGTTTAGGGTAATAGATCAAGTCACCCCAGTATTAAAAGGAGGCCCCTACCAACGTCTATTAGAAAAGTGTGAATTAATTTGGCAGTTAAGATTAAACTCTTACACAGATCGAGGTTTAAATGAAATCACTGTCATGTATTTTAAAACTGAAAAGTCTTTTGCGTTAAATTATATTTAATAGCTTTTAAGTATTTGTAAGGTGTCAGTTGATACATTTTATGACTATTTTACACATTTTGTATTTTATAGGTATAGTATAATTAAATAGGTAGGGTAAATAGAGTGAGGAGCATCCTGAAATTACTTTGGCCAGTAAGCTTTGTTGTTATTTAGACTTTTGTGTATTGTTATAGGCTGTGTGTCACGTCAGTCTTATTTTAAAAATGTACTTAACTCTCTTGTTCTGCACAGCTGATTTGTCTGATGAAGTCTACCAAATTGGCAAGGTAGACGAAAAGCGCTTCACTTTCGTTTGGAATAAAGCTTTGTGGATTATTCATTTGTGCACCGGAGCCGTTATTTTATTTATCTTGTTCATTTGGGAAAAACAAGGTTACCCCTAGCTACCAAATAGGTGGCAATCCACTGAGCACAGAAGAAGTTATCAGGGACCTGGGGACCCAGGTTGATAGTAGTCTGTCATTCGACACCCATGTAGCTAAAGTAGTTAGGAAGACCTTCTACATTGCCCACCTTATCATGAAGGGATTCTCATCTAGATCAAGGGAGGTCATAGTCTCCCTATACTCATCACTCATCAGACCAATGATTGAGTACAATGCCCCATTCGGAATGTATCTGACCCGACACTTGCAGCAGCTGGAGAGGCCACAAAGTTCCTCACCAAAAGGATAAAGGGTCTCAAACATCTGTCCTATGCTGCCCGACTGAAAGAACTCCAGCTCTATTCAGTCGCCACCGCTTGCTCAGAGGTGACCTTTGCCTAACATACAAGGCCATGTCAAACCCAGATTTGATGAATATGCTTCACCTCAAAAATCTAGATCCATCAGAGCCACAAGGGCGGAGACTTAAACCTCGACACGGCTATTAATAGGACGTGCTGGAGGGATAGATTCATCACCCAAAGACTCCCTATGCTGTGGAATAAAATCCCGGTATATGTGAGGCAGAGCACCTCGCTGGCCTTGTTCAAGAGAAATCTTGACCAATGGATGGGAGATCGCAGATATACCCCAGGGATTACCTCAGTGTCACTGCTCAACAGAGGCACAGCAAAATAATGGGTATAGTTCCCCATACTAAAGGGGTGGCGTAAGCCACAAAACTATGGGCTAGGCTTGTAAATGCCCTCGGGCAGATAGCCTAGTATGAACCTATGAACCTATGAACCTGTGTTCCTGCTTAGTCTAGTTCAGGGATTGGGCTAGGGAGACCACTAGCCACTAGGGATATGACTTTCAAAAGTATGTAAAAATGAAGGGAAAGATGAAGGGCAGACAACTCAGGGACAGGTAAGGGGACAGCGGTTTGTGTGTTTCTGCATTTGAATGTGTAATTGCATGTGTGTGTGTGTGTGTGTGTGTGTGTGTGTGTGTGTGTGTGTGTGTGTGTGTGTGTGTGTGTGTGTGAGAGTCACTGAGGGGATGCCTATGCTTACATGATGTGGCCATAGCAGTAGTAAATGCAGTTCAGAAACATTGTGACTAGCATGCTTCTAAATCACAAAATATCACATTGTGGGAGCATGGCCTTTGAACCACGAGCCATATGGCTCACACTAGGCCCTTTTATGAAACCGTGGGACAATTATTAGCACCACTGTAACTGCAGATGTAATATCTTTAAATCACATTTCAGGGTTGTTTGTTACAAATAATGTATCCAATTAATTTTTACTGCTTTCTATTTGGAAATATTGAACTAAGTGTCTACAGACTCAGCATAGGTGATGATGTGTATTGTTATATATTGCTTGATTCATATGAAAAGTGATTTAAAACAAAAATAACTGAGATTTAATGCGATGTTCATTGAAATTGACAGTTTGTGGATTAGGGCTATGAATAGGACTGCACATATTTTGCCATATAAACAGTGAGTATCAGCTGTGAAGCCCACCTGTCTATAGCATTTTGTTGCCATGCTTACTAAAAATACCCACCTGGAGGCAAAACAGCAAGATGAAATAAAGGAAAGTACCCCATCATTCCTCCAACATATTGCTACTGTTTTCCTTGGGGGCGCAAAATCATTTACCTTCTCAGAGTTGCTGTAGCAGTTTTCTAAAAAATCTTTTACTTCTTAAAAAACACTTACTAGTGTAGTAGCAGTGGTAGTGCTACACAGACGAATGCAACATTGGAGTTCTAGCTATGTCATCCTCATCCAGGCCAGTCAAAAGATTATTTTTTTTGGTTTTTGAAAATATGCTTGTTTACTTTCATCTGGATAAGTATGATTTCTCAGCCATGCATTCCTCTGACTGTGACTGTTGCAGTTCTCATGGATGCATTCATTACATCACAATCACACTGAACCACACCAATTCTTACATCAGCTGCTATAAGTATTAGTTGGATACATTTCAAGTCATCAAAGGTAATTTTGGTGAAAGGAAAAAAATGAAAACCATTTGCCAAAAACACTTTCTATGATCAACTCAACATTTTTTTTTGCAGGGACCAAGCTTCTCTGCACCACCCATGAGGGGACCCCCCCCCCAACAAACACACCCAGACTGATATATACCAACTGTGAGTTGAACAACAGTGGAGAAAAAAACTCCACTGTCAATGAATGTAATTTCAGCAAACAGCACTTGCTCTTTTTGCATTCTCTGAAATTACATTTGATAACATGATATGCTCCCGTATTAGTCCACAATGTCTAGACACTGTTGTCTGGAAAGAGTTGAGCAGTGTCCATGGCTTGGTACAATATGTATTTATGTGGTCGCATTTAGGTTAAACAGTTACTTATCCTAAAGGCAATCAAGGCAATCATGCAGACGTAAACACCCAAATTTATCAAAGTCCTTACCTTACCTGGATACCTTACCTGGTCAGGTAGAAGCACCAGTCAAAGTCTTTTATCTTCTTCTGGAACTACTTTGGATTTACAGTAATGGTGAAAGAGCTGACACTTAAGGCTAATGCTTAAGTCGATCTTTTGGGGTTACCTTATAATCTATCAATCTCTTCAAGCACAATGACTTGAAATTGTATAAGATTTGCTAATGCTTTGGACAAAGGTTTCCAGAAGAGGGATAGTCATGTGTTGTTAAATATTCCTTAGATGCTAGCAAGCATTTTATTTTTGAGAGAGATCTTCTATTTCTCATTCAGACTATTCATTCATGAAATTCATAGTTTCTCGTAAACCGAAATGACATGTCCTCTGGACAGTTTGTCATCAATGAGCAACATTATGGTTAACCATTTCCTCATGGTAAATCAGTCTGGCTCACATTAAAACCTTCCTCTTCAGGAGAATACATGGCAGAGGGAAATATCTTCCTTTTTTATGGGGTGGTAAGAGTAGAGAATTGCTTGGAAGACCTACACTATGCCTGATGTCATTCTGAAGATTTCTGAAAACAGACTTTGTGACTTGAGTTTGGAATTTGTCTGTGTCCATATGACACTTTCAATATTGAAGAGTAAAAGCATTGTATTCTGTGTTAGCAGGCGGATCCAATACTTATTTCTGAATCTGCACTAAGAAAGGATCATCTGGAGATGGTTCAAGAAGAAAGACTAGTTGTGAGGTAAGTAGAAGTCAAACCTGCATCAGTACAAAAAAGTGTACTGGTTTCTTTCTTATGGAACTACCTGACAGACCTACAACAGACCTCGTATCTTCATGCCCTAATTTGGAACTTCCAACAGTAAGTCCTTCATTAAAAAGGCTCCTTCCCCAAACTGAGTTTCTTGCCAAGAAACACTGGTCTAAATCTGTCTACCTTTGGTCTGGGACAGCAGTTGCAAAAGCTACATCAGTAGCCATTTCTTCTGATGGGACTGCTATCTGTGACCTTTTTTCCATGTCTGAAAGGCTGCATATCTCTTGTACAGGAAGCTTTCAAAGGCAAGTCATTAGAAGCCAACAAGGCTTTACCCTACTTCTTTTTGTCTGGCTCGCCTTCTTCTTTTCATGGTGTTGGACCCTTCAGACGTGACGTAGTGGAACATAATCTCCTGCTGAACATTTATTACTTTTGCTTTCTCTCTCCTCACTAAATCAGAAATTTCTTATGTAAATGGAACACCTGCAGCAGTTCTATCCCTCAGAGTTTTATTTTATTAAAGATTTTGCAATGCGCAAAGTTATACGAGCAAGAACAATCACTGACTGAACAAGTCTAGATGTAATTTGTCCATAACACATGAAAACAGATTTCTCTGAGGAAGTCACTACAATGACTTAGATATTTTGACATTGTTTATAGAAGATTTTTATTACTACATTCTTTGAAAGAAACACTGGACAAAGAGAAAAGTTAGGGAAGTATATATAAGTTTTTAGTAGTAAAAAATAATGATTGAGGACCTGCCAAGGCAAGTTATATAAAATGTGCACACTAGAACATGACATGCCTCATGCAAGGTCATGTAGACGGTGGAATATTATTGCTAAAACAATATAGCCAGGATCCACCATGTTTCATTAGGTGTGTAAGCTGAAAGGATACTGATTACTGCCCAAATAATTCTCCTAAATTAGGATGAGTAAAGTACAGTTGTGTGCACTTACCATAAATGTAGGTGTTCGAGTGTATTCACTGTTGCAGTCATTACATTTGGGTAATCTGCTGGCAGTCGACCTCATTATCAAAGTCTTGGGTCCTGCGTCGATTGCTGTCCCTTCTTCCATGATGTCAGATCGCCAGTGGTATAAAACATGCGGCCGACGCCATTACATCAGTTTTTCTTGCCCCAGATGTCAGGTGGCCCCCTAATAAGGAGCAAAATAAAATTAAAAACACAAAAATATACCTCCAACTAAAAGCAAATACTCCAAAAAGGCTTTTAAGCATAGTAAAAGAAAGTAGAGGTATAGTAAGAGAAAAACAGGGGGCTGGAGGGAGGGTACCAGGACTGCAACAGTGAATACACTTGAACATCTACATTTATGGTAAGTGTACACAACTGTACTATGTTCTTTGTGTTTCACTGTTGCAGTCATTACATTTGGGTAGATTCCCAAAGCTATGGTTGGGAGGATGGAGTTATACAGGATTAGGAGCAGCTATAAGGCCCTGCAAGACAGCAGTGGCAAAGCCAGCTCTGGGTTTAGAGAAAATTGGTAAATGATAATGCCTGGTGAAAGTATGAACTGAACTCCAGGTAGCAGCTTCTAGAATATCCCTGGTAGGAACACCTCTGAGGAAGGCTGCTGAAGTAGATGCAGCCTTGGTGGATTGAGATCTGATCCCCTGGGGGATACGTTTTCCATGGTGCTTATAGCAGAAATGAATGCAATGACTTATCTATTTAGAGATGGTTTGTTTTGAAATAGCCTTTCCCTCTGCTCCTGCAGTAAATGCTACCAGCAGTTGTTCAGATTTTCTTTGAGGTTTAGTCCTGTCCAAGTAGAATCTAAGTTGTCTGTGCACATCCAATGAATGCAGAATCCGTTCCCCTTTGTTCTTTGGATTGGGAAAGAAAGTTGGCAAATGAATGGACTGATTAAGAGCCACACTGGAAACCACCTTGGGCATGAAGGATGGATTGGTCCTGAGTGACACCCTGTCTGCATGAAAGATGATGAAAGGCTCCACTGCCATAAGGGCCTGTAACTCAGAAATCCTTCTTGTGGAAGTGATTGCTAGAAGGAAGGCTGTTTTCCAGGAAAGAAATTTTAAGTCTGCAGTAACAGCTGGCTTGAAAGGAGGTAGAGTGAGTTTCTCCAATACAAAGTTAAGGTCCCAGCCAGGAGTTGGAGCTCTCCTGGGTGGTCTCAAGTTTTTGGCCCCTCTGAGGTACTGCTTGAGCAGAGGATGAGAGAAGAGGGGAGGCTCTGTGTTATAATGAGCTGAAATGGCTGAGGCATGGATTTTAATGGAGGAGAAGGACAGGCCCTTGTGAAGCATCTCAGTTAAGTATTGTAAAATTTGAGGTAAACTGGGCGCTACTGGGCTCATCCCTTGAGATTGATTCCAAGCACAGAATCTTTTACATTTGTCAGCATAAGATTTTCTAGTATTAGGTTTTCTCACCTCCAAGATGACATCCATCACAGGTTTGCTGAGGGATGCTACGGGTGAATTTAAGTGATTAGCCAAGCTGCAAGGTTCAATGTTGGGAGCTGAGGGTACAGAATTTGGTTCTCCTGCTGAGACAGTAAGGAAGGTGTCTGAGGCAGGTGCCATGGAGAAGTTTGTGACACACTGCACAGGAGTGGGTACCAGTGTTGGCGTGGCCAGTCTGGAGCAATCAAAATCATTCTTGGTTTGTCCTGCTTGACTTTTATCAGAACTTTGGAGAGTAGAGGCAGAGGAGGAAAGGTGTAGACTGATAGGTTTTTACAGTTGAATGACAGAGCATCTACTTTCCAGGCTTTGTTGTGATGAGTCCTTGTGCAAAATTTGTCCAACTGGTAGTTGCGGGGGGAGGCAAATAGATCTATGTCTGGCCTCCCCCATTTGCTTGTCAACATGTTGAAAATCCATGGTTCCAGTCTCCACTCATGTGGGTCCATGAGATTTCTGCTTAGTCTGTCTGCCAGTGTATTCATTTTTCCTGGCATGAATTGAGCTTGTAGTTGCACTTGGTAGCTCAAGGCCGTGTTCCACAATGCCATGGCTAGTCTGCAGAGGGGGATAGAAATGTGTACCCCCTGCTTGTTTATGTACCACATAACCGTGGTGTTGTCCATCTTTACTGTTAGTTGTCCTGATGAATATAGTCCTTGAAGGCTGTCAGAGCATTCTGTACAGCTAACATTTCTTTTTGATTGATATGTAGGTGCATTTGATTTGGGTTCCATTTGCCCTGAATGCACTTCCCTGCCAGGTGAGCCCCCCATGCATAGTCTGATGTGTCTGTAGTTAGGGTTTGGGTGGCAGGGGGTAGTGTGAATGACAGTCTTTTGTTTTGGTGGCAGGCCTCTACCCACCACAGAAACTCCTGGCGTAGGCACGGTATGATAGGAATCATTGTTTCCAGGCTGTGACAATGTTGACTACATAGACTTTTTAAGTACCACTGAAGTTTCCTCATATGCAGTCTTGCATATGGAATTAGAAGAATGCAGGAGGCCATGAACCCCAAGGCTTCCAGTATTTGTTTTGCAGATAGCAGGGTTTTTGTGGCCACTTGTTTGAAGTAAGTTTCCAAATGGATTTGTTTTTCTGGCATGAGGAAAGCCATCTGGGCAGTTGTATTCAAGCTTGCACCCAGGAATGTAATCTGTTGAGAGTGTACCAGTTGTGATTTCTTTTTGTTTATAGTGTACCCTAGACAAGTTAGAACTCTTTTTACAAATGCCAGATGATTTATAAGCATGGCCTGGTTTCCTGCCTGAATTAGACAATTGTCCAGGTATGGATATATTTGAATATTTCTTTGCCTGCAAAATGCAATTACTGGAGCCAGGCACTTTGTGAATACCCTGGGTGCAGTATACAAGCCAAAGGGCAGTGCAGAGACCTGATAATGCAAGTAGCCTGCTTTGAAGCGTAGGTATCTTCTGCAAGATTCCCTGATTGGGATATGCAGGTAAGCCTCTTCTAAATCTTGAGTTGCCAACCAGGCATCCTTTCCTAGCATAGGATGTAACTGGTGAAGAATCAGCATCTTGATTTTTGGAATGTCCAGAAAGGTGTTTAGAGTAGAGAGGTCCAGAATTGGACGCCATGAATTGTCTTTTCTGGGTACCAGGAAAAGTCTGGAATAGAAGCCTTGTCCCTTTTCCTCTTCTGGTACTAGTTGAATAGCCCCTATATTTAGGAGGGAAAGTACTTGTTTCTGAGCCTCTGCCCACTGATTTGGGGGCAGGTCTGGCCACCCATTTGGTGTTGGCAATGTGTGGAAATGAAATCTGTATCCCTGGGACACTATTTTTAAAACCCATTTGTCCTGGGTTATGAGTTCCCAGTTTTTTGCATGAAGAGCAATCTTTCCTCCCCAAAGGGGTGGCTAAAAGGTAAATGCTTGGTAATTTTAAAGGAAAGTCATTGAGATTGTTTACCATAGGGGGTGCCTTGTTATTTCCAGATTTGGAAGTGGAGGCCCCCATTGCTTAGTTCTGAGAGTCCCTTGGGACTGAAACTTGGTACTTTTGGTGTGTCTGGGTTTGGCTTGAGAGGATCTGGAAGGAGCTGGAAAGGACCAATTCTTAGTAGGCCAGTGCCTACTAAATCTTGGAGGTTGCACTTGTAAGATATCTTTCACAGTTTGCATAGATTTAGCTTTATCTTCCATCTTTTTTAGAACGTCTTCAGCCTTATTGCCAAACAGACGGTCCTGATTTAAAGGAGCATCCAACAACTTTGCTTTAACATGATCAGGCAGAGATTGTTCCTTAAGCTAAGCATGCCTTCTAAGCACAGACCCAGTAACAGCAGCCCTATAAGAAGCCTCTAAAGAATTAAAACCACATTGCAAAGTATGTTTTTCAACTTGATCAGCTGAATGCAGTAAATCCTGTAAATATTTATTTTCCATACAGTCAGAAATCAACATCATTTTCTGTTTGAGCAGTCCCATAATATGCTGCTGATATTTTAGGATATGAAATTGGCAGTTTAAAGCCCTGATTGCTAAGGTAGCAGAAGTATAAACCTTTTTACCCCATCTATCCAGCGCCCTGGAGTCTTTATCAGGAGTAGGGTTTTTAGCAGTAGAAGCCTTAATGCCCTTGGGCCCTTGAGAAATGATTTCTGGGTCTGCAACAGGATTTTTGAAAAGAAACTTGTGGGACTCAGGGACCCTGTAGTATCTGTCAGCTTTACTAGGAGCCGGAGGCAGGGAATCAGGGGCCATACTGGATTCCGAAAACACATCATCAACAATGTCTAATACAGGAGGTATAGCCAAAGGCCTATGCTGGGGTAGAGGAAGGAAATCCCTAAGCCTCTTTTTAGATTCAGAAAATTCCTGACTTTCCCAGTGGAAATGCTCCTGTAAGGTATGTAAAGTTTCCCCAAAAGAAAAGTCCTCGGGGGGGGGGGGGGGCAGAGGGAATGGAATCCTCTCCATCAGAATCCTCATAAGCAGGAATGGACAAATCCAGGTCATTGGAAGAATTAGAAGAAACAGAGTCCTGATCAGAAGATTCATAGTCAAGCTCAGGCCTAGGCCTTTTAGAAGGGGGGGGTTGACTTCCCCTGATTAGAGTAATAAGATCTTCAGCCATTTTGATCATTTGCTTTTTAGGCCTAGGGGCCTAAACATGTGGCTGGGCATCCATTTTTAGACATAGGTCGAGATTTAGGCCTCAGAATAGAAGGTGGAGTCGGTTTAATATGCAAGTCTGTATGTCTGAATACACCCTCAGAAGCCGGTCCCTACACATTTGCTCCAGACCCATCCAAGGTAGAGACATCCGTGGGCTCCATAAGTGAAGAGTCTCGTGGCATACCAGACTCTGAATGGGTCTCAGTAGAGGCCTGCGAGCCAGAAGTAGTGGGTATCAGGGGCTGCGAAAGCACCTCACTGAGTACCAGCGAACAGGCGACTGGCTTAGGAGAAGCGTCATTGGCAGTTTTGGACCTCGACGGCCTGTCTCTGTCTTTTTCTTTGCGTGTTTTCGGTATTCCGGTAGTCGGATGGCTAACTGACATCATTTCTGGATAATTAAACCGAGAACCAAAATATTTAGAGGCAAAAATGTACCAATGACAGATAGTGCGCTGATTAAATAAAACACAAAACCGACAGCAAGGTACATCGTGGTTAGGGCCTAGGCAAGGAATGCAGTACAAATGAAAATCTTTATGAGGTATTTGCTTCCCACAAGTAATGCAATTATTAACTTTTACTGACATCGGTAAGGAGCAAGAAAAGGTTTCCCCAATGGGGTAATAGCTTTAAGTTTGAAGACTTTGGTTCTGAAACTCGAAAACGAAAATTTCAGGAGTCGACCGACCGGCACTTGCGAACTGCTTCTGCTTCGGGCACTGCATGGCAAGAAAGACTGATGTAATGGCGTCGGCTGCTTGTTTTATACCCCTGACGACCTGACATCATGGAAGAAGGGACAGCAACTGATGCAGGACAAAAGACTTTGTTAATCAGGCCGAATGAGGGCAACCTGCCAGCAGATTACCCAAATGTAATGACTGCAACAGAGAAAAGTACAGTTTTGTACCTACCATAAATGTAGATGTTCGAGTGCTAATACAGCTGCAGTCATAACAGATGGGTTCTCCTGCCGTCAGGCGGGTCCTCGGTTGGCCGAATTCCAAAGTCTAGGTCCGGCGTCGGTTGTCGTCGCTTCTTCCCTGACGTCAGTGCGACAGGGGTATAAAAAAACCAGCCGATGCCATTTTCTTCAGTTTTTCTTGCCCCAGATGTCAGGTGCCCCCCAGAAGGAAAGCAATACATAAAATTATGTAGTAATGCAATGCAATATAATTAAAAAACAGTAGTTGCAAGCAAATACACCATAAAAGAATACCCCTAGAGGGGAAGGAGGGAGGGAAACCTGGACTGCAGCTGTATTAGCACTCGAACATCTACATTTATGGTAGGTACAAAACTGTACTATGTTCATCGTGCATACAGCTGCAGTCATAACAGATGGGTAGAATCCCAAAGCTAAGAAAGGGGTGGTAGGCACTAGGTTGAACTAGGAGGAGCCAAAATGCCCTGCAAGACTGCAGTGGCAAAACCTGCTCTAGATTTGGAGTATAATGGTAGGTTGTAGTGTTTGGAGAAGGTATGCACAGAACTCCAAGTGGCTGCTTCCAAAATATCCTTGGTAGGACCTCCTCTGAGGAAGGCTGCAGAGGTGGCTGTGGCCCTGGTGGAATGAGTTCTAATGCCTGTAGGTACAGTTTTGCCATGAAAGGAATAGCAAAAGCGTATGCAGTGAGCTATCCATTTTGAGATTGTCTGTTTGGAAATTGGTTTTCCTTGAGCTCCTACTGCATAGGCCACAAAGAGCTGTTCTGATTTTCTGAAAGGTTTTGTTCTGTCCAAATAATAACGCAGTAGCCTGTGGATGTGCAAGGAGTGTAGTAATCTCTCTCCTTTGTTTTGAGGATCGGGATAAAAAGTAGGTAAATGTATGGCCTGATTTAAAGCTACCCTGGATACCACTTTAGGCATAAACGACGGGTTGGTTCGTAAGAAACTCTGTCCTGATGGAAGATGATAAAAGGCTGAACAGCCATGAGAGCCTGTAGTTCTGAAACTCTACGAGCTGAAGTGATAGCCAGAAGGAAAGCTGTTTTCCAGGACAAATATTGCAAATCTGATGAGGCAGCTGGCTCAAAAGGAGGCAAAGTCAGTTTTTCCAGAATGAAATTGAGATCCCAAGCAGGTATTGGTTGTTTCCTTGGAGGTCTTAAATTCTTAGCCCCTCTGAGGAACTGTCTTAAAGGGGGTGAGAGAATAAAGGAGGATCTGTGTTGTATTCTGTAGAAATGGCTGAGGCATGGATTTTGATGGAGGAGAACGAAAGTCCACTGCTTAGCAGTTCAGCCAAATATTGCAGTATTTGAGGTAAATTCAGTTTTCCAGGGTTCTGGCCCTTTTTCTCATTCCAGACACAAAAACGTTTCCATTTTGCAGAGTAAGCTTTTCTAGTTGATGGCCTTCTGGCCTCCAAAATGGCATCCTGCACCTCCTTGGAGAGTAGGGCCTGCTGTGATGCTAAGGAATCTTCCATGCGGCTAGATTGAGTGTTTTTAGCTGACTGTGAAGAGTTTTGAAGCTGTGCTGAGTCAGAAGAAGAGGCATTAGAGCCTGGGTTCATGGAGGGGAATGCATCAGGCTCCTCAGGAGTGGGTACCAGTGTTGCCTTGGCCAGTCCGGAGCAATGAGGATCATCTTTGGTCTGTCTGCTCTGGTCTTCAATAGGACTTTGGGCAGCAGAGGAAGAGGCGGGAAGGCATAAACTGTCATTGATGTCCAACTGAAAGAGAGAGCGTCCACTCTCCAGGCCTTTGGATGGAAGATCCTCGAGCAGAATTTTGTCAATTGATGATTTTTGTGGGAGGCAAAGAGATCTATGTCTGGCCTTCCCCATTCTTGTATTATTTCTGTAAAAACTTTTGGATGCAACTTCCATTCGTGTGGATCTGTCATATTCCTGCTTAGGTTGTCTGCCAGTGTGTTTTCCTTGCCTGGCAAGTACTGTGCTTGTAGTTCCATTTGTAAGTCCAAGTTCCATTTGTAAGTCCATGGCCATGTTCCAAAGTGACATGGCCAGTCCGCATGGGGGATAAGAATGTGTTCCTCCCTGCTTGTTTATGTACCACATAACTGTGGTGTTGTCCGTTCTTATCAATAGTTGACCTGGTTGTAGAAGGTCCTTGAAAGCTATAATAGCATTTATTACTGCTAGCATTTCTTTTTGATTGATGTGAAGGTGCTTTTCTTTTTGGGACCATTTGCCCTGAATGCACCGGTCTGTCATGTGCGCCCCCCAGGCATAGTCCGAGGCGTCTGTTGTGATGGCTTGGTTTGCTTGAGGCTTGCTGAATGGAAGACCTGTGTTTGTTTGACATGCTTGAGCCCACCACAGAAATTCCTTTTGCAGACATGGAATTAGTGGTATTATTGTTTCCAAACTGTGGCTGTGTTGAGACCATATGTTTTTTAGGTACCATTGTAGTTTTCTCATATGCAGCTTTGCACATGGGATTAGTAAGATGCAAGATGCCATGAATCCCAGAGCCTGCAGGATTTTCCTTGCAGTCAGCCTGGTGCAATTTGCCAGTGTTCTGAAATATTGAATTAGTTGCCCCTGCTTCTCTGGCATGAGGTAGGCCATCTGGGTGTTTGTGTCCAAATTGGCACCCAGGAAAATTATATTCCGAGAGGGTATTAGCCTTGATTTCTCTTTGTTGACTGTGTATCCCAGAGAGTTTAATAACATTATTACATAAGCCAGATGTTTCAGAAGAATGTGCTTGCTGTCTGCTTGGATCAGGCAGTCATCCAAATAAGGGTATATTTGTATCCCTTGAAGTCTGCAGTAGGCAATTACTGATGCCAGGCATTTCGTGAATACTCTGGGCACAGTAGATAAGCCAAAGGGCAATGCAGAGAATTGATAATGGGTTGAACCTGCAAGAAATCTGAGGTATCTTCTGCAATTTTGTCTGATTGGGACATGCAGGTATGCCTCCTTGAGGTCCAATGTTACCAGCCAAGACTCCTTGCCCAGCATGGGAAGAAGTTGCTGTAGAGTGAGCATCTTGAATTTTGGTACGAGTAGGAATGTGTTTAGGATGGAAAGATCCAAAATAGGTCTCCAATCTTTTCCCTTCCTTGGCACCAGAAATAGCCTGGAATAAAAACCATGATCTTGTTCGTGTGTCGGTACCTCTTGAATAGCTTTCATGTTTATAAGATCTGAAATTTGCTTTTGTGCCTCTGCCCTTTGATTGTGTGGCAGGTTTGGCATGCCTCTCATTTTTGGAAGGGTATGAAAATGGAATTTGTAGCCTCTGTTTATAATGTCCAGGATCCATTTGTCCTTTGTGACAACATGCCAATTTTTTGAGAATAGTGCCAGCTTTCCTCATAAGGGGGCTGCCATTTGAGACCTGGTTGGCCTGCAAAGGGAAAAGTCATTGGGTCTGCTTTCTGAAAGATTGTGAGTTGTCCTCACCACCTCTTTGTGTAGGAGCTTGCCATTGTCTGCCTCTGTACGATCCTTGCGATTGTCCTCTGCCCCTCGGGCGCCTGTATCTGCCTCTTTGGGATCTGTCTGTGACAGGAAAGGACCAGTTTTTGGAAGGCCAATTTCTACTAAAACGTGGGGGTTGAACCTGTAGAAATTCTTTCACAGTTTGCATTGATTTAGCTTTTTCCTCCATTTTCTGTAATACTTCCTCAGCATTTGCCCCAGATAGTACATCCTTTTGAAGAGGGGCGTCTAGTAATTTAGCTTTGACATGATCAGGCAAGGCTTGTTCCTTGAGCCAGGCATGCCTACGTATGACTGAGCCTGTAACAGCAGCTCTACATGAGGCCTCTAAAGCATCAAAACCACATTGTAAGGTATGTTTACCCACTTGTTCTGCACTATGCATCAAATCCTGCAACTCCTTCAAGTCTGGTTGTTCAGGTTGTGACATTTTACTTTTCAATTGAGATAACAGAAACTGTTGGTATTTTAGCATATGAAACTGACAGTTTAAGGCTCTCACGGTTAAGGTAGCCAAGGTATATACCTTTTTTCCCCACCTTTCTAAGGATCTGGAATCTCTCTCGGAAGGCAGTGGATTTTTGGCAATGGAAGCCTTAACTCCCTTGGGCCCCTGTGAGATGGTTTCTAGGTCAGCAGCATGGCTTTTGTAAAGAAATTGGTGTGAGTCAGGAACCCTGTAGTACCTGTCAGGCTTAACTGGAGCTGGAGGTAGAGAGTCCGGGTTAAGGCAGGCCTCCGAGTAAACATCATCTAGGATGTCCAAGACAGGAGGTATAGCCAGAGGCCTGTGCTGGGGTAACAAAAGAAATTCCCTGAGCCTTTTCTTGGAATCTGAATAATCCAGGCCTTCCCAGTGGAAGTGTTCCCTTAAGGTATGCAAAGTTTCCCCAAATGAGTAATCCTCAGGGGGGGATACAGAAGGAATAGACTCCTCTGCATCAGAGTCTTCAAAAGGGGAGTAAGACTGTTCCTGATCATCAGAGTGTTCTGAAATAATGGAACCCTGATCAGAGGAGGGGGAATCTTCCTCCACTCTGGGCCTTTTGTCCGGAGGTGGCTGAGAACCTCTGATTAGCGTAATTAAATCCTCAGCCATTTTAAGCATCTGTTTCTTAGTCATGGGGCCTGGAGATGGGCCCTGTGTTGCTGGTCTTTTAGGGTGCATGGATGCTTTAGACTTGTTGAAAGCCTTGATGGAGAAAGAAGAGGAAGGTCTGAAAGCACCTTGAGTGGAGGTGGACCTGTCCACATTCTGTGTTTCAACGCCAAGAGTGGCTTCGGTATCTGTAGTCGGGGTGTGGGCCGAGGAGCCTGCGACCTCGGGTACAGGAGACACCGCCAAAGATGTGTCGTCGGTAATCAGGGGCTGTGTAGGTGCCTCACTGAGAACCGGACAATGTGTAGTCGGCTTTGGCGTGGTGTCGGTAGAGGCCGCAGACCTCGAGTGTTGGTCCTTGTCTTTGCGTTTTTTAGACAAAACCGGAGTCGGAGTATCCGAAGACATGGTATAGTTAAATGCTTTCCCAAAAAAATGCTGGGCGAACTCCGCCCGACGCTTAATAGTGCATTTGTTGAAGGTAGCACAAAAGTGACAGACCGGGACATCGTGGTCTGGGCCTAAACAAGGTATACAGAGGGAATGGAAATCCTTATGCGGTATTTGCTTCCCACAAGAAATACAATTATTAACTTTGTCTGACATCGGTCTGAGTCAAGAAAAGTTTCTCCAACGGGGTACTTAGCTTTTAAGAAGACTTCAGTTTCCAAATTTTTCGTAATCTCAGGAGCTGGCCGACCGACACTTGCGAACTGCTTCTGCTTCGGGCACTGCGTGGCAAGAAAGACTGAAGAAAATGGTGTTGGCTGGTTCTTTTATACCCCTGTTGCACTGACATCAAGGAAGAAGCGACGACAACCAACGCCGGACCTAGACTTGGAATTCGGCCGACCGAGGACCCGCCTGACGGCAGGAGAACCCATCTGTTATGACTGCAGCTGTATGCACGATGAACATCATGAAGAACATCAGGGTATATAGTGAACTGCAGTTTCCTAAGGAAGAGCAAATCATATGACCCTGATTTTTGGCTCCTCAGTCATAACCAGTGAAATGACACCTACCCAGTTCTGCACCTGCAAGCGTGATGATCCCATATATGAAATTCCCTCAGCCTCCATTTGCCAATTGTGTGTTTCTGAGCAAGTCATTTAAATAGACAGTGCTCTTGGGTTGTCCCAAAAAAGGAATACTTGTATCCACTGGGTTATCTAGTTAAATAAAAAAATGAAAAAAGTATTTACAACAACTTTTCAAGGGGTAAGCCCCCTGCAACCCTGATAGGGAGTTTGGCCACAATACCCCCAATTAGCTTAATTATTCTTACTCTGATGCCATGACAACTCAAAGCACAGTGTAAATGTTTAGTATATTCTTGAACCTTACCCTTTTTCTGAATCAGGGTCAGCTTGGGGGAAATACTGCAACACTTTACACTAAGAAACACTTAAAATGCAGCTGAAAGCTATGGTATTTAGAGGAAAACCTCACCTTTGTAAAAAGAGGCAAGTAAAAAACTGAATGTGAATCAAAGAAATACAAAGTACCATGCAAATAAAATCTGATGATATACCCTACATAAGGAAGAACTGATACATCTGACTTATACATCATTGCTAAAAGGTAGGGAAACCTATTTCATTCTTCCTAAAAATTGATTGCAGCAGATTCAGTTAATATGACTTGTGCTGCACTTGCACTGTTTCCCTTACAATTATTTTTTTCAGTTATCTTTTACCAAGTTGTGTTCTCTGACAGTATTTATTTATTTATTATGTCTTATGAAAGTCTAAAGAGCGTAAATGCAATCTGTAGTTAAAATGTAAATGTGATTTGGGGAATACATACTAATGTGATAGGGAGTAAATATGAAGCCCAAAAATGGCAATATTTTGAAGTATTTCCCCTTCTCTAAGGTAGCACAGTCTCAGAGTTAGTATATACAAAGAGTGGGGCTGTGGATAGCACAGCACAGCATGTCAGGTGTGTGGGGGAAATGCCTTACGTTTGTAACAGAGTGTTTCCAACTTAACTGCATTTTTAAAGAATGAAAGTTTTATTTTCAAAGTGTCAAAACATACAGCATCATATCTTACACTTCCTACAGGTAGCCTCATTTAGGTACTGATATACAATGGGCAGACATCATGATCTATTCATTCCTTTGTCATTATATCCATGGCCTCAGTACTGCTATACAGTAGACAGAAGAGGCTAATTATAAAAAAAAAAAAAAATAAAGTTTTCTAAAGATACTCTCTTCAACCACATCTCTTTCTTTTCAAGTCCTGTGGACTAGCTGGATGAAAATTCAAAGTGTCAGCTGCAAGAACTGTTCTCAGAAATTCACTGTTTAGGTAAACAGCTCACATAATGGTTACATCTTAACTTGTCCTTTCTCTTACAAGCATATTTGCATCTATATCACGTTATCGAAAGTTTACTTAATTGAATGAATAAAGGTCGAACTTTGTTGATCGATTACATAAAACCGAATAACGTAAAAAAAAAGTAAAAAAAAAACTAAATGACGTAGGCAAGGGGGCAAGCACCACCCTGCACCCCCCACACCCCCTACTTAAATATACCAACTCCGAGACTGCACTCGATCGATTACATAAAACCGAATAACGTAAAAAAAAAGTAAAAAAAAAAACTAAATGACGTAGGCAGGGGGGCAAGCAACCCCCTGCACCCCCCACACCACCCTACTTAAATATACCAACTCCGAGACTGCACTACATTGAGGTAAATGGAAATCTCCCCTTACAGAGATTTCCGTTTACTTGCACAATGTTCTTCACTTTCAATATTGTCGTGCCGACAGTATCAGACTCGATATTGTCAGCTTACGACAATGTGAAGTAGACCCACATATCTGACTAATAGAAAGGGATGACTGGCGGTTTCTCAGACAAAACTAGGTAAATATTATGGAGGTTGCCTCCTATCATTTATCAATTTATCACAGACTATTTTTAGGTAGTATCTATTGCAATATTATTCTCCTAGAAGACTCTCCATTTTAGAAATCATTTGCAGTGATACAATAGCAGTGGTAACTTAAGATCAGATTATAAGTGTACAAATGTTTACCTCTGAAGAATTCTTCAGAAATACAAAAGACTGATATGTGAGGAAAATCCCATGCTCTCCCAATCAAAGATACTTATTGTGGTACACAATGCATTTGTACATCTGCTTTATTAAGCTTGTTATTATCATGTTTCTCTTCTTTGTAGCCCCACACAAGTGAGAATATCTTTGCCCTGACCAAGCAAAACTACAGTTATCTCTGCATGCCCACTAAATGAAAGTTACTCACTTTTAGTGAAATGATTTAAAGTCACAGGCTATAGCTTCCACTAGAATTTAATGTAAAGTGGTTTACAGTGACAATTTGTACTTCTAGATTCATGGGTAAGTACTAGGCTAATTGCCCTTGCAGGTCATTTAAAGCCTAACCAGTTTCCATTTTTTGTACTCAAATGAACCTATCCCATTTGGGTAGGGGCAGGCCTTACCCATCCTAAAGTTGCTAATTATATATTATCCCTAATGAGAATAACTGGGATCATACCATATATAACTTGAGGGGGACCCATGCATGGGATAAAGCATTTAGGAGCTGCCTCTGTCCATTAGTAGTACAGGTGACATTTCTGATGTAATTTTGTCTGTTTTCCATCCATAAATCCAAGTTCCTCTTTTTCACCTATTGGTATACAATGAGCAGCTGTCATGATACATTCATTCCTTAACCATTATATTCATCACCTCAGTATTCAGGGTTGAACTTTGTTTTATGTGGATGGGGAGTCTGTTCCACAGCAGAGGTATCCTCTGTAAGATACACCTGTTCCTCCTTATTGTTCTGTTGATGTTGCAGAAGAGGTTTAGATCCCAAGATTGAGTATTTCAGATGCCAAGAAAAACAAAAAAACTCGAGCAAATAAGATACCGGAATGTCAACACCACATAAAACACCTTTTTTGAGGAACATAACACCAGGATTAAGCACTTTTGTCTTCCATTTGACTTGCTGATGTGCAGTAAATCCATCAGTATTGGGTCAGACAATGCCTTGTATACCAGATACAGGTCACCTCTTGGCAGTCTGTAGGATAATAAGCATAGTATTGTCAATGTTGTAGTTCCTTGGGGTAGATGACTTCCCAAAGAATACAATAATGCATTTTTTGGCACTTAGTTCAGTCCACGATTTTGGAACCAATTATTTATTTGGAACAAACTTTCCTGCAGAATGGCTAAGTCCCTTGGGGATTCAATAGCTGCTCCTAGCTTGCAGTCCTCTGCAAACTTAGCTAGAGCCTTTTGGTATTGGCTTTTACTTCAGAAAAGTAGTTTCTAAACTGGAGAAGTCCCAGCACCGAACTATGGGGAACTCCACTGGTGACTGTTCAATTTGTGGAGGCAACTTCCCCTATTTTGATTTCCTGCATGCTATCTGTGAGCCAGTTGGCAATCCAGTGGGTGACATAATGGTTTATTTTGAGTTTACTTAGTTTTTCTAATATGCCTGACTGGGGATTGTGTCAAAAGCTTTGCCCAGGTTATGGTATGTGATGCATATTGTTTTGTCTTCATCCATTGCTTTGGTGACCTTTTCAAAAAATCCACCAGACTAAATAATAGTGACCTGCCCTTTATGAATCTAAACTGAGACGAGTCCTGATTGATTAATTCCATAAGTCATTCCATGGATTTACATGAACATTAGCATGAAGTTGGTCAGACTTATTGGTCTGTATTTGCCTGGGTCTGTGGAAGGTCATCCCTTTATGCAGGAGAATGACTGTAACTGTTCTCCATTCACTTGGCACAAAAGCTGTATGGAGGCTGAGATTGAACAGTGTTGTTAGGCGTGTGGCTAAATCATGCTTCATGCTATTTAAGATGCATCCAGGGATATTGTCAGGACCCATCAATGCAGTATTTATAGCTTTTGATATGACTTATAGAACTTGGTCTTGTGTGATAGCTTGAGGTGAGCCACTTTCAGGTATAACTTGAGGGACAGATGGAGGGGAGAGAGGGATAAAGTTGAGCTAAATTTATCAGCTAGTAGGTTAGCTATATCTTCAGCCTTGCTGTAGGTAAAACTGTTCACTTTTGAAACATGAAAAGTTTCAGTTAATGACAGAGATTTATGCTTACATATGGAGGTGTTCTTATGTGAATTGACTAGTTTACTTGATCTTTATTTCAGTTTATAAGATACTGGTTCAAAGGGTGAGAAGGTGAGCATCATGTCCATAACTCTGAGGTTGCATGTGCCAAGCACTGCAGAGGTGATGTTAAATGTATGGTATCTGTAAGGAACAGTTTAACAGATTTTGCTGTAGATCCTTGTTCCTTCCTGCAGACAATATGTATGATGACAATATGCAGTCTGAAGATTAAGTTAAACTGTAACCAACAAATGCTACATAAGAAAGCACTTCCATGAAACTCTACAGTGATTAAACAGGCCTGTATTCCACCCAGTATGTCAACTGTGTCCTTTCCCCCATTTTAATGATTTCTTGGTAGCTTTTACAGTGTCCAGACAAGTTGAGCAGTCTTACTGATCTGATGTTGTCCTTTTCATTCTTCCTTACAAATGGGTTCAGATCCAATCATTGGATCTGACTTGGCCACATGCACAAGACTTCAGATACAGCTCTCAAGCTACATTGGATCTGACTTGGCCACATGCACAAGACTTCAGATACAGCTCTCAAGCTACTCCCTAATGTCCTATTCTGTCCCCATTACCTCAGATCTTGTTTGTTGCCATCGTGGTTAGACACAGGTTCTGCTTTAGGGCTAGAAATGTTATTTTGTTTCATGGTTATTATGTATATATCAGTCTTCTTTTCTATTTATATCCTCCTTTCGTAATTTCTTTACTCCCTCTTAGTATTTCACTGGGCATTAGACACTAGTATTTTTTTCTATACTATCGCCTCTTTTTTCCTTCACTCTGTACCATTGTTGGTATATTTCCTTCTTTACCCTTTTAGATAAACTTGTATTACCATTATTGGTATTCTTTATTTCTGGTACCCTTCAAAAAAGTCACTCCCTTGCATTTCTTTTTCTCTAGTTCTGAACAATTTTTTGTTTTTCTGCTATGTTGGGGAAACCAACAGGGTTTAAAAATGCACTTCTTGTGGGCAAAAGATCTCCAAGTCAGATGACCACAAACAGTGAGTTTACTGCTTAGGAGCAGACCAACTGAATATGGCGTGTAAGGTAGCCTGACCTTTAACCCTCGGGCTTTAGCAGACCGATGAAACAAACTTATTCTTAAAGGACTACTACCAGCTTCTTCTAGGGCTCAAGCTCCCTCTAAGCCAAATAAGTCAGTTTCTTCAGAAACAAAAAAGAGGTCTCCTCTGAAGTCACCTAGGCGTTCCTCAGAGCCGTTTGAGAAGAAACCAAAGATTTCAGATCTGATTTCTTCGGATCGTAAGTCTGGAAATCAGACCCCATACAGTACTCATATCTGACAGCTTTGGCTCTGATCCTGATCTCTCCACTCCCATCTACTTCCCTGTTGGATCTCAAGCCCTTGGATCTGAGAGCAACTTCTTCTCACAAGAGCCATAAACCAGAGTATACAGTAAAGCCTGTATCTCCCTCCTTGCCAGTTCAGCTTTCCCAAACACCAAAGAAACATTCTAGGTCATCTTCCACAGCATCTTTCAGGAGTTTGTCATAGGTGGATGTGGATAAGATAATGTGGATATTTCTCAAGGCCCAGATCCAGATGGGGTCCTGCCAGCTCTGTCCCCTCCCGGATCTGCGAGAGCACCTACAAAGTCCATACTGTCTCCCTCTCTGATCTGACTTGTGCTTTTGGAGTCCCAGAATCCAAGATCTCGGAGAGGTTTGGTGTTGGGTCCAAGGAAAGTTTCTTTCTCAACTCCGACACTTTCCCTGACTGGTTCTGCTCTGATACCCTCAGATCACAGCGAGTCTCAGAGAGGATATGTCAGTGCTGAACCTGAGGGGCTGGGCTTGGCTCTGATATTTACAGATCCATCTCTTCCTCTCAGAGCTTTGGCCATGGACAGCTCAGATCCAATTCTCCCGTTGAGGCTCAGATGCAGGGGTGCCCCGACATACCTTGCTCAGAGGAATTGGCTCCAAGGATGGAGGAAAGGGTTTCTCCTGGTCCTTGTGCTTTCAGGGTGGTAGAAAGGGCTTTTTCTCTCCACACAGAGCCATTATCTCTTGTCTTGGATCATACCCCTCTCCCCTCTTTGTTTCCAAGCTCTGAGCTCATCAGACCAATTCCATAGAGACAGCCAATTCCAGAGGAGGTGTCCAGTCTGTTCCCCTAGAGGAATTTCCCCTCTCTTCTGACACCTCCCATGAATATCCCACAGAGGAGGTCCCTCAGAAGAGAATGTGTAAGATCCCAATGGAGTCTTTCACAGAAGACACTGACTTTGATGAAGGAGAGGGATCCCGCAGATTACCAACTGATATCTCCTTCAGAGATATTCTCGAGATCCTTAAACAGAAAGGTGGTTGGTCATCCCAATCATCTTCTCCTGAAGAGTCAGTGTTTCTGGAGGCTTTCAGTTCTGGATGATCTACATCTTGGGTGACCTCCCAAGCAGATACACTGATTGACTTGGTTTCCTGGTGGGCACAGAAAGAACCGGACACTATCGAAACCATCTCCAAGTGCCTGGACAAATTTCTGCCCCCCTTTCTGACAGACCCCACTGCTGGAGCAAAGATGTCCCAGTTGATGCTATGGTGGCAGTCACCAAGAAAGAGCTGGCAGAGCAGAGCTCTTCTATCTATTGAACACAGAGTCCAGAGTGTTAGACAGATTTGGAAAGCCAGTTTTCACCTCAGCTACCATTGCGCTGAGGTCTCTAAATTATTTGTCACATTTTACTAGGCTACAGAGACATTTGACAAAAGAGTTATCAAATACTCTCTCGGAGCCCATGTCTGCTGAGGATTTCAAAAAGACTTCCTCTCTGCTGTCCATTTCAAATGTTCTTATGATGTTGAGTTCCCATACAGAACAAAGTACCTCATGAGCAGCCTGTTCTGGGATAGCTTTAAGGAGACATGCATGAATGCGGCTATGTGAATTTGCAGAGCCCTACAATATGTCCTTTATTAATGCCCCATTTGATGGCACTAACTTATTAGGGAAATCAGTCAATGACATGCTCACCCACAGCGAAGAAGAAGAAAAGACACTGTCTGCCACGGGAATCAAGTTTTCTACCCCTCAACAAACTTTCTCTAGAAGTTAGTGAGGTGGTAGGAAGATAGGGTTCCGTAAGTCTCAGGGACCTATCTAGGATTAGTGCAGGCAGAATTCCTCTACAGGCAGAGGAGGAAACTTTAATGGTAGACATCACCCTAGAGGCAGAGGGGACCCACAGAACCACGGCTTTAGAGATTCCTTTTCTGACAGGCCCTATCAGTGCTTCTGAAGTTCTGCCTAACTGTTCAACTCTGGAGGCAGTCAGGTATTGAGTCTCTTTGCACCTAGATGCCTGGACAAATATCACAAAAGATTCTTGGGTGCTAAGCATAATGTCCAGAGGTTACTACATACCGTTTTCCCTTCATCCTCCTCCTCAAAGGAAGAAACTTCCAGACATTCCACCCAGTTAGAGGAAGGATGCAGTACAAGAAATACAAAAGCTGCTAGAGAAGAGTCATCTAAAAGGTCCCACCAGACCAGATAGGATTTGGAACTTATGCTTCTTTTTAATGGCAAAGAAAATAGGGGACCTCAGACTCATTTTGGATCTAAACAAGTTGAATTTGTATGTAAAGAAGATGTAGTTTCAAATGGTCACTGTCAAATCCATCCTGCCCAAGGATGACTAGCTGTGCTCCATAGAGCTCCAAGATGTGTACTATCACATAAAAATAGACAGGTGACCCAGGCGATACCTACGCTTTCGGCTGGGAACCAATCATTACTAATTCAGAGCTCTGCCCTTTGGACTCCTCAAAGCCCCCAGGGTGTTCACCAAATGCATGGCAGTAGTAGCAGCTTATTTGAGGCTCAACGGATTCCAGATGTTTCCACATCCACATGATTGGCTTTTCACTGTCCCATCAAAGCATCAACTTCTACAAGCCAGGGAGCATTTGCTCCAGATTTGAAACATCTTGGGTGCCTTGATAAATCTTACACATTAAAATTAGTTCCAGTACAGAGACTGGAGTTCATAGGGACTCTTTTGAATACAACTCAGGTAGCTTCTTTATCCCACTACTGCTTTACGTCCTTGAGACTTCAAGTTCAGACTATACTTTCTCAACCCTCTCGTACAACAAGATTAGTGCTGCAAGCTCTTGGGTTGATGGCAGCAGCCATACTGCTGGTTGCATTAGCATGCTTCTTTATGCAAATTTTCCAGTGGACATTGGCTGCTCAATGGTCCATTCTTTGTCAACCCCTACCTTTCCTATAAAACTCACCCCAAGTTGCAAATAACACATTCGTTGGCGGATTCAATCCAACGACCTAGTTCTGGGCAGACCCCCAGTTGCCACAGTGGCCATGGTCACCTCCCAGCTGTGGTGGGGGGAATTTCTTGGGAAGGACAGTCCAAAGCATGTGGCCCCCTCTAGAGACCAATTTGCATATCATTGTTCTAGAGATGAAAGCAGTCCTTCTAACATTGCAGACCTTTCCAGATACTCTTTCTCTGGGGACTACTGCAATTCAGCTGGACATGTCAGTAGTCTGGGATATCAACAAGCAAGGAGGAATACGATCTTACCACCTGTGCAGAGAGGCCAAGAAGATTTGTTAATGGATGACCTCATCAGACCTCTTTCTTACTGCAACTCACATCCCTGGGAAAAATGTACTAGTAGACAGGCTAACCAGATCCATTCTAATGCCTCACAAGTGGTCTCTCAATCAATCACTAGCGAATATGACTTTCAGGCGTTGGGGCCGACCTTGCTGTGACCTTTTTGCCACCCCCCTCAACAAGTGCAGCAAGTACTTTGTTATGATCACCCTCAAGGGGAGTCACTGAAAGATGCCTTGATTCACAATTGGCCCCTGGGTCTCCTTTATGCCTACTCTCATCTTCCACTGACTCCAAAATTCTTAAAGAAAGCAAACAGGCTGAAGAGCTCAGCCATCCTCATTTTCCCCTTCTGGCCTTGATAAGTATAGTTTCCCTTCCTACAGTCTGACTTGCGATATCCGCCATGGATACTGGAGCCTGCTCAGGATCTCCTATCTCATCCATCAGGAATTCAACATCTCAATCTCCACACCCTCAACCTAACAGCATGGTTTCTCCACTTCCAGTAATAGTTGGACAGTTCACATTTTCTTCCCCAGTTTGTGATACTATTTTGGCCTCTCAGAAAGCTTCTACCAAAAAAGTCTACAGAAGCAAATAGAACAGATTTTCTACATGGGCTTCTAGCCAGAATATTGACCCTTTTTCAGCCCCAATTTCAACCATTCTTCTTTTTCTAACATCTCTTTTTAAAGAAGGGGCACATTTTTCAACAATTAAGCTTCAGTTGGCAGTGATTTTGAATTTTCATTCAGGAAATAAACTTCCTTCTCTGGTCTCTTCCAAACTATGTAAAGCATTTATGAAGGGCATTTTTCTTCTCAAACCCCTGATAAAAGACCCTTCCCCTCCTTGGGACCTTACTGTGGTTCTTGAAGGATTAAATCAGAAGCCCTTTGAACCATCTGACAAATGTGATCTGAAATTTCTTTCACGGAAAACTGCCTTTTTGGTAGCTATAACTTCAGCTAAAAGGATTTCTGAACTCCAGGCTCTTTCAGCTGTTTCCTGATACTGTCTTTCACAAAGACAGAGTTTCTCTATTAACTAACCCTTCCTTTCTTCCTAAAGAGGCATCTGAAAATAACATTAATCAGTCCTTTCAGTTACTGTTTTTCCTAAAGTTTTCTAACAAAGGAGAATACATGCTTCATCTCCTCAATGTGCACAGACAATTATGTTTATATCTTCACAGAACAAAACAATTAAGTCAGATCAGCTTTTCAAATCCTTTTCCCCTAATTGCCTAGGTCAGGCGGTATCTACAGTTACTCTAGCTAAATGGATTTCTGATTGCATTTCATTGGTTTACTCTCAAAAAGGACTAAATTTGCCTGGACCTCCTCAAGCTCATTCTACTCAGTCCATGGCTGCTTCAACAGCATGTTGGTCAAGGACCTCCATTGTCAACATTTGTGCTGCAGCTATTTAGTCAGAAACTGCTAATTTAAATTTTTTACACATTACAAGTTGGACAAGCAAAGCTTCTTTTGGTTTGACAGTGCGGCAGCACATCCTTCCATGAGGGTCTCTCAAGGGCTATGTAGCTAGGGACTCTGTCCCATTTGTAAGGAAGAATGAAAAGGACAACAGATTTATAAGTTATGTACTTACCATAACTTGGCATTTTCATTCTTCCTCATCTTCCCTCCCATCATTGCCCCATACGTTTTGCTCCTGGAAGTTCCTGTTAAACTGGTTTAGAACCATAGTGTTCCAGGTTTGAGCCCTGTCTTTTCTTCTGCCTGTTTCTATCTTCTTAGACAATTGGGAGATTAAGCAGCAAACTCAATCTGAGGTAATGGGGACATAATAGGGAATTATGGGTAGAGGGAGTAGCTCGAGAGCTGGATCCGAAGTTTAGTGTATGTGGCTGAGTCAGAACCGAGGATCAGATCCAAGCCCATTTGTGAGGAAGAAAAAAACGAACAACACAGATGTCTTGTTATGGTGAGTACATAACTTATAATTCTTTCAGGAGCGTTAAGAAAATGGCTTGGAACTGGGATGACAGTCTTTACTCTCTGCTCAGTAGTAGAATGTTTGTTGGAAGAGGAAAGTAAAAGAAAATCTAATTTTTATTTCTATGATGCATTTAAAACCAAGTTAGATTATAACAATAAAACAATACAGATTATGTTAAAGACAAACATTGCAGCAAAAAGATATGATAAAAGTATAAATACAAAATATGGTGCACCATAATGCTATTAATCATTATAACAGAGTCCAGATATTAACTTTTATAGGTTTCCTAAAATTATTAACCACAAAACTGTTTCCACACGTCATGATGGTGGACTTTTGTAAGACAGCGGGGCATAGAATTCTACAGGACCAAAAGTAATAGAAAGGGCTCACAATTAACAGTGATTAGATAAGCTTGGGAGGGGGGAAGGAAATCCTCCTGTGGCTTATACCATATCACAAAGAACTTGTTGGGAACACCTTGCTCCATCTGTGGCCAGCTGTCATGCCTCTAGATTAGCAGCACAGTTTTTCCTGAGTTATGGCCATGCATGCATGGTTCCTGGTGTCTGTCTTCTAAGGGAATGGGACCCTGTGATACAAGAAAAAGAATAAACAGAGAATACTGTCCTTAAGGAAATAACAGTTCTTTCCTTTCTTCTTCATATTCTGTCCTTGTGAGGTTATTTCCTCAGAGGAAAATAAGGAAGGTGAAGAGAATAGTGTGGTGAGCTGACCGCCTGTGTTTTGTCCATTAATGTGTCTGGTGGACAAGTGTTGCCCTTATGAGGTTATTTCCTCAGAGGAAAATGAGGAAGGTGAAGAGAATAGTGTGGTGAACTGACCGCCTGTGTTTTGTCCATTAAGGTGTCTGGTGGACAAGTGTCACTTATTCAGCCTGCAGTGCTCACGTGTATGTGTGCTCAGCTCTGACAACTGAAATGCCTAAATTTGTATCTGGGTTGCAATGTCCACTATGATTCTGTCCAAAATTATGCAGTTAAAAATACTGAAGGAGTTTAAGACATTACTAGTACCCATCTACATAATTACAACAGAAAGCAAAAAGTAATCACGAGACGAGGCTGTGAGTCTACAGGTGATGGTCTTCTTGTACAGATCTCCTTTGGGAAGACCAGTATCATCACCTCCTTGCACCACCATGGATTCTTCTTCTGGAATTATACTGGTCCTGAGGTGAATCCCTGCTGCTTTAGGTTAATGCAGAACATGTGACTGATGTCTTGTGAGCAGCAGTTATAGACATCAGCTCCTGTTAACTGGTATACATAACTGATGTCTAGTCCTTTTTTGGTTGAGACTGACCAGGTGACTCTTGGACAACCTGTATGTACAATCAATCAATCATGCACTACAACACATTCCACTGTAGTGCTAGCTGAAGCCAGGAGTGATACAGGACTGACACTTGATTAGGTTTAGTTTTTATTTTCACATGAATCAGCCAAACAGTAGAAAGAATAATTGCATTTTTTTTATCTGTGCTTGTGAACGTCTTGCTATTTTACCTCCTGTAATCGCTACATATTCCCTGGGGGAGAAAATGACAACCGATTTGGCCTTTTTCTTAGACTTTTTATATTTAATTTTAGAAGGCAGAGAAGAGTTATGTAGTATTCCAGGACACTAGCCACTTCTTATGCTTTGGGGAAACTAAATTGCATTTATCTGTGGCTATGAGTGTGGTACTTCTCACCTCAGCTGGCCTCATTCTGTCCATAACTCCTCAGTTTTTTTTTATTCCCCTCCCCTCTGTGTCCACTCCCCATATGCATCCCCTCAATACCCATTCTTTTTATGCCATTATCTAAAACCACAGTGAGACTATTACATTAAGGATGAAGTGACTTATTCTATGCCTTAACTTCTCCTTCAACATTAGTGGAAGTATTTTTTACTCCAACTGTCTAACGACAAAAGAAGTGGGTGAGACATTTAAGCAAGAGGAAGGTGACTTGGGGCAGTCTTTTTACACCGGTCTGTACATTCTTTTAACTAGATGATGTACCAGTAAACATTTTATCCTTTGACCTAAAATAAAATTACCATCAGTCTACCACTAAAGAACTCTTCCATAGAATGCCTGCCACTACCACATTCCTCTACAAGATGTTAAGACATCAGTCAGAAAAATCACAGTGCAGGTCTTGAGAGGTGAATTCCTCAATCACACCAGCACCTGATGATTCAGCAGAATCTGTGGTGATGAAGACAATGGAATGAGCTGGAAGAGACAATGATAGAATTATTCCAGAAAAGTTTCTTCTCAAATGAAAAAAGAACAGAAACAATAACTTGTGCTTCCAGTTTTGATTCCTGTGCTTTTCATGGAAATAATTCCTAAAATGAATGATGTTGGTAGACATGGTTACCCTCAATGTAAGATTACAGTAAAATCCAAGATACAAATCCTGCTGTGGAATGATTGCAAGTCCTGTTAATTGAACATGTTATAATAGCCATTTTGAAGCAAGAGCCACAAACTCTAACAAGACACTCATATTTCAAAGTACAATATTTTCCAAATCACAGTGACAAAAATGTACATTACTACTTAAAATGACCCAAACTGCATGACAAAGATTTTCTTTTCTTGAAAAACAAATCTATTTCAAATTAAGACAGGATAAATGTGCATTTTCTATTCAACAAAATGCACAGAAAAGCTACAGGGTCTCTGATAAGTTCTGTTTGATCAGAGTAACCAGACAGGAGTGTCCTCTTTCCCCTTTGTCATTTGTGTTGTATTTAGAATCACTGGCAAAGAAAAAAGGGACTCAGAAATTCAAGGATATAACTGGAATGGTAATCAAGAAAAGTTCGCATTATTTCAAATGATAGATATTATTTTGTGCCGATTAAAACCAGAAAAGGACATCTCACTGTTGATGAATATTCTGACACAGTTTCATGTCTTTTTCTGATACAAAATTAATGAAGATAAAACAAAGGCAACAGTTGTAAACTATGTACTCCCACAGGAATTGATTCAGCAATATTCACATTTATGTGGACATGATAAAATGAAGTACTTAGGAGTATGGATTAAAAAGGATTCTGTTATGGCAGCTAAATATATGTGGGAAGAGACTAAACAAATGGTAACATAAAAACTGAGAAACTGGAAGCTCTGTTTTTATGGATATGGATAGCAAGATATAAAGCAGTTAAAATGTTTTTAGTCCCTTTAATCGTATACACAGGTCAGACATATTTTTATCAACCAGAGAAGTTATGGATAGCAATTAATAAAGAGTTGATGGATTTTATCTGGGAGGGAGAGAGGGCAAGAGTCAAGTGGGACAATTTGATCCTTCCAACAAAACAAAGGGGTTTGAGATTACCTGATTTAAAGGGATATTACAGAGCTACATGGTTAAGGCTCCTATAAACAGCACAAGCAGAAAGCTATAATTCAAAGCAAAAAGGGTTGATGATGAAATGGGGGAAAGCTCAAGAAATAAGGAGAGAGTAGAATTTTCTACGCAAATCCTTAAGGAGAATAACAATAACCATAAAGTATATTATATTCATAAAGTAGCAGAAAGTATTCTAGGAACTAAGTCAACAAGGGAATAGAGAAAGGAGATTCTGCTGATAGGGATGACTGCAATAAAGGGTACAGAGTATAGGCAAGAGGGGGCTGGTATTAGCTGGAGAAAACTGGTAAAGGAATCATGGTATTGTGAGCAAATAATTAGAGCGGGAAAGGTAATAGAATGGGAAGAGGCTGATAATTTATTTGGACTGCAGGGAACAGATTGCCTTCCATATCAAGCAATGATACCAGCATATAGCCAAAGAGATCTTAAGTGAAAGACCAGTACTAGTACCATTTTTAGTAGAATCAGAAGCTGTTGTGAAAAAAGAGATAATTAGTAGAATGCATAAAATATTACATGATAACTGTAACAATCAGAGGAGGTCAGAAAGAATTCGGAAGAGTGAAAGGATAATCAATTCACAAAGAAACAAGGGGAGGATATATGTATGGCTTCCAAATATGCAACAAAAGTCTAGAAGATTTAGGATCTTTGCTTGGAAGTGTCTGCATAGATATTAATATACCCCAAGCAGACTCCAAAGAATTTTTCCTCAGGTTAATTACAAATGTCCGTGGTGTGATAGGGAAGAAAGAGGTAATTGGGAACATATTTTTTGGGAGTGTAATGAGCTGGCAGACTTTAAAATTTCCCTGCAGACTTCTTCTTCTTCTTTCGGCTTTTCCTGGTTAGGGGTCACCACAGTGAATCATCTGCCCGCTCATGATTGGCAGTGGAGTTTTACAGTGTTGAGTTGTCAGCCCGGCGCCCAGCCTTGCACAGAAGGCACATACTCACACCTAGGGCCAATTTAGAGTGTCCAATCCACCTACATCATGTCTTTGTGATGTGGGAGGAAACTGGAGCACCCGGAGAAAACCCACGCGACCACAGGGAGGACATGCAGACTCCACACAGAAGGCATCCCAGCTGAGGATCAAACTGGAGAGCTTCTTGCTGTGAGGCGGCAATGCTAACCGCTGCACCACCGCGGCTGCCCTAAAAATTCCCTGTAGACTACTCTGTCAAGAAAATTTTAATTCTGTTTGCTGCCGAAAAACATCAATTACTAGAAATGGAAATCAAAGTCTACACCAACTTTACTAGAAGTAGTGAATACAGTAACAGAGAAAAAAGAACTGGAATTGGGTGGGATCTTTAGAAAAGGGTAGATGCACATTACATAGAATGAAATGGGAATCATGGGAACAAAGCATGCAGAATAATGTTTTGGAGAAAGAATGAGGTTGAAGGGAAGGCCAGAACTGAATGAGCTATGTAATATTTGACTGACGACTATACAGATAACTGATGTACAATGTTTGCAACTGAAAATATGTCAATATGGTTTGTTTTCATTTACATAAATGCCTACGTCATAAGTGATAACTCAATAAATACGTTTCCTGTTTTAAAAAAAAAACAACAGGGTTGCTATTTAAATAAAGCAGACACTGACTTTTTTCAAATTGCATATTTATTGAACAATTCATACTAAAATAAGCTAAAATACACATATACACACATAGTGCATCTTAACAGGTCACACTGTTACAAAAGTCTGCAAATGGTTAGCAACACATCCGCAAGTATACATCATATGTCACAATTTCAAATACTGTTTTTTGCTATATACAGCACAATTGGAATTTCTAAATTGAACATAACAAATGCAGGGTAAAGGGAAAGAAGGACAGAAAATAACATCTTACATGCAGGAATCTTTAACAGTCACAAGCTGGAACAGTTCAGAACAAGTCGCAAGGCCTGTACTGTAAAGGAAGAGTCAAGAAAAGTGATACAGTATATTAAAATGTTAAGGTCGCTTTCAGACATTCGCCTGCCAAACAGCATCCCACGATTGAACAAATATGGTTATGACTGGCAAGCAAAAACAAAATTGTAACCTTTTTCTTCTGTTGTTCTGCATATCTTTAGTGATGTTCTCTACTGTGCATTTGTAGAAATGTATTTCAAAATTAGATTATATTCCATGTTAGCTCTGAAGGGTGTGCCCAAAAAGTAAAAAAAAAAGTCACCATACACTGTTTTTTATCCCAAATATATCAACATATGTTTTACTTTTGTAAAAAATAAAATGCCTACAGAATGCAATCCTGAAAATTATTGCTTTTCACATTATGAATAGGAGGTACAGCCAATCATAATGAGATTACTTAAGTTACAGTTTTGTAATTGCCCCACATTAACTGCTGTACTGGCATAAACCAAGCCAAATTACACTGTAGTGCCCAATACCCCTGGATCAGCTGTTTGTGTTGCAGCACTGAATTCAGAAAGCCACACTAAATACACAAGGAAAAACAAGTCAGTTCAGTCCAAGTCACAACAGCCAGAAAATAAAGAACCAACACCTTCTTAGAATGTGGAAATAAAATTACTCCATCAGAGCTTCCTCGCCAAGAAGCATGTTAAAAGTCCAAAATAGCACCATTCATCAGTGTCTCATATCCCGTGGCAGCATCTCTTGTCACCTACCACCAGGAAACAATGCATTTCAAACAACTACTTCTATACATTTAAAAGTGTACATGTCTAAAATATAGAGCTATGCTGGCAATTTATCAGAAATTAAAAAAGCGACTAAGCTTGCTACATCTAAATGAAAAGGGGGACTCTCAGCCTCAGCAAACGTTACTGTATTAAGCAGATGTGAGTTGCGACTCTAGACAGATGGAAGCTTACTGATAGCAGTGCTCTTGTACAGACATGGAAGACACTGCCACAGTACAAAAAATGGCCTGAGGGCCCACCCTGTAGTGCTTGTAAACATGGATTTACAGTGCGCAGTTGTGAGCATTTCACTTTGATCATACTGCTGAATTTTGTTTTTAGTCTTTTTTCCTTTTTGTACACTGTACTAGTCATTAAGGCTTAGAGTCCCATACATTCCTAAACATTAATGATTTACATACAAGAACCTCAATAACTGAAGCGCTGAACTCATCATCACACACATATAAAAAACTCAAAATGAATGGAAAAATTCATAACTAAGTAAAAAATAGGTGGTAAACTGTGAGGAAATTATGTAGTCTATTTGCTGGAGATAGGAATGTAACTTTGGTCCTATTGTTCATGTCTTCAGTTTCCACTTGGATTTGCAGATCACCCTAAATTAAAAGGGGATAGATAATGGTTAGGATTTTCTTCTGCAGAAGTATACATTGATTGTTACTTATTTAATACTTCAAAGACTCTCCAAAAACACTTGTGGCACTTTGTTACCAAACAAGTAAATTTCAGTTTTCTGATATTTATTCTCATGGATAAAATGTAGCAGAGAAATTAAGCAAGATTACACCGGCTCTGAATTCTTACTTTCTAGTTACATGTAGTACATTTTTCATATGATCCTTAAAGATAGTCAGACTTTCAAGTCTAATACCTGGAATCTGGGTACAAAAGTAGTGATGTCAATTTTTGCAATGTTTTAAATATGATGTTCCCATGAAGGCAGAACACTGACCGCATTACGGCCTTTCGTGGCTCTCAAAGAATCAGGGACAAATCTCGACTGAATCAGGAACAAATCTTGAAATAGTCAGGGACAATCAGGGACACTTAGTAATATTAACCTGAGGCACTGACAGAATAAGACAAATGTGAATGACTATACATTTTCTGAAGTAAAAGAATATAACTCTAATTACTGTCATTATTTATTAAGGTGTAATTCATCACCTCTTCTCCAAAAGTCACCAGTTTTAGGAGGGATGAAGGGGACTAGATCTAAAATTTCAGTCAAACTCAGACACATTTGAGAGGTATGTTGCCTTTAGTTTTTCTTCTGACAGCAGCAATATCGGGATTTCCTTTATCACTTCAGTTACTCAGGCTCACCCGCTTGTTGGCAGTCATGCTTCCCACACCCCCTCTCGTACAGAAAAGCATGCTGATGTGCAATGAGGTAATACCATTAACCACATGAGCATGCACTCCATTCAGATAAATGCTGCTTCAATAAAGCATGCTTTTTAGTGTATTTTTACAGTTACATACTAAAAAATAATGTAACAGCTTATTAATAAAGCTATTAAATTCTTTCATCACGATCCAGCCATAAAACATTACAAGGCACACTTTAGAGAAAACCCCACTGAAGTGAATAAAGCACAACCTCATATGAACCTAGTAATACTTTAATACACATTAGCGTGCTTTCCTGCACAGTAGGTTGGGTGGGGGTGGCATGTCAGCAATCTGGTGGGAAGCTTCAGGAATTACTTAAAAAATGCAAAGAATAATGAAGCTGCTGATTGATATTAAAAGGAGCAAAGGGCAATCGTGTGTCTGAAGAGGGCAGTTACTCCCCTTGTGACTATCAGCTGTCCTCACAGGAGATTACAAACTACCGTTATGTTTCAACATAAGTACCTTTGTCAAAACATTGGTTGCAAAAGCTTTTAAACATAAGCTTCTGGATGTGTTCTGCCCAAAACAGGCATAGTAAAGCTGACTCCCTTTTTGGTAAGCAGTGACGAACAACTGTTTTTAAGCAATGGAAAAAAAATAATGCTATACGACTCTTAGGGACAGACAAATCAGGCACAACAACCATCTAATAACGTTCATTACACTTTTACACTACAAGAACTACTGATATCTAGAGCAATCATGCTGTGCTAGAACGAAACAGCTACATCCTTTAGTTTGGGTGAAACACTGAACAATGCAAAAGTTACAAGGCTAGACTCACTTAATTAACTTTAACAATTCTGAATAGTTTCACAAAGATAAGATATTTTTTAATGGGTACTGCCGAACCTGTGAATCGGTTAACATGAGGTGATGTCTAACTAAAGCAGCAGTGTGTGTGTGTGAAGCCAGTCTCAGCAAGAAACCTGTATGCTACAAATGACAACACCATAAATGCTGTATACAGTGTGACTTTTGCTGACAGATAGTTATGGAATAAACTACAACTAGAATTATACTAATATTCTAGGTAATAAATCATGGGGTGTACTGAGGCATGAAGCATATTTGAGTGCCAAACTAACTCTGCACTGACTGTCATTAACACAACTACTGAGAATACCTTACCACTACTATTTAGTGTTTTATTTTACTGCATGAATATGTTTTCTTTACTAACTGATTTCTTTATTCTTCAGCACCCCCCACGTGACATGGGCCTTCTTGCTGTGTTCTACCTATCACTCAGTATAACTCTACCTCAATGTTTGACATATGACCCTAGAGGAAGCTCCTTCTGCACCCCTGAATGGCCAGGAAGAAGGCAGGATACGATGACTACCATCTGCAGGCTGGAGTAATGGCAATGGAAGGAATTTTGCATGATCTCACTTGAGGGGAAAAAGCATGCATCGATGTGTAAACTCGTGCATGCCATAAGCAAGACATATGTTGTGAGCATATTGGAAACATCTACTCAGACAGATGGGCCATTTGGAATTTCCTGATCCCTTGACCTCAGTGTAAGCTCATACCTACACCCAAGAAATATGAGAGCAGGCCATAAGTGATTCAGTCTCACTTCTCCTGGCTGGCACCTCCAGCACTGGGACTAACAGTTAAAACTCGCCACTGTTGCTGTTACTAAGAACAAAAGAGGCAAATTCCACAAGACAGCAAAGCATGCAGCACTGTGTAAATCATTTAAAAAAAAAAAACACACTCCACCATGAAATGTAGCATAACAGCAGATTCCTCAGGCCACATCTGCCGGGCATTACTCATGACTCAAAATGCGAGACACGGCACATTGTATGTCTAGTTTGCATACTGCCGAGTTGTCATGCCACACGTACTACCTTGTGTAACTAGGCACAATCTGGCAGTATACATCTCAGTCTATACAGCTCAGCTGCAGGTGGGAGAACAAGTTCTGAGAGAGTTCAAAAAAATGCAGCTATACCCTCATCCATTTACATTCTCATCTGCCTCTGAACTGATGAAGTCAGTGGACTGCTGAGACCAAGATCAAAACATCAGCCTGAGCAATCTAATTTTATGGAGTACAGACAGCCTAGCTCTATTAGGTAGGTCCCTTCTTTAATGAATCAGTCCTTACAGGGTACAACAAAGATGAGGAAATATTTTAATTTTTCTATGCAATGCAGCATTTCACAGTACAAATCTGTAGTAGATGGTTTCACCAGTTCACAGTAGACGGTTTCACCAGTTCACAGTCTGCAAAGAAGTGATTGTGGAACATTTATGAATTATACTGGTTCTACTGCTTTTACTACTGTATATGGGCATAAGGGACTTGCACAAGTTACTGTTACAGAATATACATGTATGAATGCCACTCAGTAAGTGACCCTGAAATACTCAAGGGAAAGCACAACTGTTTACTGCGTGCTATGTTTGTTGCATGTGAAAGCATCACTGATCTGAAGTTGATGCCAAAATGTTAGTGTGTTGGAGCTTGCTTTAGTATGGGAACGGGAGTGTGTTGAGAAGTCATATAACTTGGAGGAGAGACAAAAAAGGAGAGCTTCTTTTTTAACATATTTTCTCTTCTCCAAGTTTATGTGATCATAGAGATAGTATATATACTTAAAGGGATTTTGAAATGGGCAGGGTTCCCACACTGGGTTGTGCAAAAAATAACTGTTACTAATATCATGCTCTGTTTAGAAGAGTGGTTTCTTAACATTATAATTTCCTGTGGTCTAGATGTTACAGCTAAAATGTTTTGCATCTTGATTAAGGAAAATAGGATGTTTCCTAGTAAATCTGAAGGACTCAGTAATTAATCCCTTAACATGTTATTAAATTAACAGAAGGGTTTTAGAATGTCTGCAAGCAATGAAATCTGTGAAGCTCACATAATAAAACAAGAAATCGCAACAAATCTAAGCATCGTAAAACAAAACTTCTCTGCTCATTTGCCAAGGAACTTAAGATCTAGCAAAAACACTCCAATCTCACAGAATAACGTAAATAACAATAATGGACCACTACGGAAAGAAAATAAAAACAAAAGAAAAAAAAAACAAAAAAGAAAAACAAACATTTTATCTTATTCATGCTACACTAATGTTTTTG